>NC_063161.1:64676221-64703266 GCF_023159225.1 Perognathus longimembris pacificus
TGGCTCAAGTGGCAGAGTGCTAGCCTTGAGCAAAAAGAAGCCAGGGACAGTATTCAGGCCCTGAGTCCAAGCCCCAGGACTGCCAAAAAAAAAAAAAAAAAAAAAAAAGACAACCTCTCCCCGTGCAAGTACATTATACCTTAGGTGACTGGAAGCCATAAGAAGTCAATGGAGCTGGTTAACAAGACCTCAGTCCCCAGTTACACATGGCAAGTTATAAAGAGCTGAAAAACTGGACAAAAGATAATAAATTTTAAGGTGCTCAATGCAGTACTAAGATTTGAATTCATTAATTTCTTTAAAACAGTTCTTTTATTTCAGTGAACAAACTTACATGTATTGACTTCATGTTGAAGTAGATATAGACCTTCATAAAATAGACCCACTACACCCATGCCTAAATGTAATTGTAGTTGTCCTGGTTCATGTAAGTGGAAACACATATTAAAGATGCTTTCAAGTGGCCACTTTTAGGAAATAAGACCAGGCAAGAAATATCAAAGTGAGAGTCTACAATATAGTCTCTGCCATATACCCATGGTTCATACCTGTAATCCAAGCTACTCACAGTTGAAAGTCGGCCTAGGCAAAGAAGTCCCTGAGACTCTGATTTCCATCAACCAACGAGAAGGCCAGAGGTTAGGCTGTGATTCAAGTGGCAGCGCACGATTCTTAACAAAACTCAAACAGTGCCTGGGCCCTGAGTTGAGCCCCAGGAGTGGCACAACAATTTAATCCATTGAAACTAATCATTTCCGTGTCTTATTTTTATTTTTCTATTATGACCTTGATTAAATGATACAATATACAAAGACAGTGGGCTGGTAAGGGATACCCAATTATTTGCCATGCTCAAAAGTTCGCCTTCACATAAAGTCATGCTGTGGGCATAAACATGCCTTTATAAAGTTTGTGATTACATTGTTTCTCATTCTCTACTCCATCAGGTCTACAGCATTTCATAAAGACCTTACATCACTGAGCCAGACATACAAGTATTACAAGTTAGAAGTCAGGTATTTCCCAAAGGTTTGGTCCTGCTGTACCAGTGGCCGGGGCCTTTGGGAACATCCTCTGAAATCAGTGGTAAGTTGCTCTATTTTGCACCTGGTAGCAAGAAGCAGGACAGCCTGAAGTTTTTGAGCATTTTTGGACTTGAGGTAACAAAAACCTCTTGATGCATATAATTTTGTACAGTTCAAATCCATTTATCAAGTAATCCATATGCTGCCAGGTTGAAGTGTAATCCAGAGCAAGCATGGACTCAACAGTAGATTTAAGATGTTTGTCCATTGGAGCCTTGTGAAAATGAAAACTCAATTCCCAGCCCTGTAGATATACTATCAGAAAAACTAGTATCCTTTTCCATTTCTGGGACTTTTGGGCACTCCTCCCTCCAGATGACCCCTTCCCTACGGAAGATCATGACCTTTCCTGAGTGGAGCTACACATTTCTTGTGAGTTGCAAAAGGAAATTCTCTTCCTGACAAGGAACTCATAAGGTCAAACATGTATGGAAAGTCATGCAATCATAGGTTAAGACCACCATATCTAGGTACTTACAGTACTGGAATAAGTTCATTCCTCTTTTGCTGAATGAGAGTTTCCAGGTTACCATTAGGCTCCAGTACATACCAAAGTCAATGCACCCTATGACCAAGAGGGATTAGGGCTCAGATAACACCTACTTCATGGACAGCTCAGTTCACAAAGCTTGGCGAGCACCATCAAAGCATCAGAAATGGGAAATAATCAATATCAACTCTGAATAACCCCAGGAAACAGTCATTGCATGAAGTGAGGTGAGAATTCTACGATACCCCTTTCTTATTGCTTCAATTTTTGTTGAGCCACAACACCTTTTAAAAATGTTTACTTGAAGAAAATATGCCAACATGGGTAGGAGGTACAGCTTTCAGAGTATGCCTGCAACAAAAGAAAGTTGACAGTCACTGGATCATCTTCCCACTCACTGGACATATTAAACGGGTATGGGAGTGAACGCACCAACAAGCAGACTTTCAGATAATACATATTGTGTCTGCTTTGCATGAAGGAGGTCCATTGACACACCTAATCATGTTTGTGGGTAATAATGAAAGAGCTGATAAGAAGAGATATGAATGGAGATTAGGAGGTCAGTCTGCACAGCTCAATGCCTGCTCATAGGCTTAACCATACGGGTAGGCATCAAAGCTATCATAGGATACTTTCACTAAGTAGCTAACTAAACGACACTCTACAGCATGAAGTTCATTAGGAAGTGTTCTTGAGAAGATCCAGAATAGAACAGAGGGAGCAGTTGAGCAGACATTCCATCTCAAGATGATTCTGCTCAGGGAAGGAGCAAGGAGATAGGTAACTGATGCCTATAAAAGTCACAGGACAGGTCCTAACCCACTAATACAGCCACAGGCAGAAAATTAGCATCCCTCTGTTTAGGGGATTTATAGAATCTCCTTACCCATAGTGACCCCCTGGTGATTGAAAGTCAGGATTTTTGCTTAACAGAATTGCTCAATTCTTGTGAACAACAAGAAATTGTAGGAACAAGGATTCCCTAAGGTCAAGTCTTCTAGGCAACCTCAAGAAGTGCTGGCTCAATATGAGCTAGGCCCCGATACATACTACTAGCACAAACATGTATAGCAGGAATAAACACCAGGAAGTCAGAAATGGAGGCATTGCTGAGGCTGTTGATCTTAAGTTCTTCTTGCTCTGGTCTTCTCTGTTTGACTCGAGTTAAGATGATAAGAGCCTTGAGAAAAGAGTTATGGTGCCCAGTGCTTCCAGTCACTCTCTCTGTGGGACTGACCAGAGATTAACCAGACTTAGAGACAATTCTAGAACATACAGGATATAACAAACACATTAAGTTGTTGGGGGGAAAATAAAGGAAGTCTCATGAGCCATATGGAAGAGATACATGAGAACATAAGCATCAACTCAACCATCAATACAAAGTCTTAGTTGCCATTTTACACCTTTTGGAACCTATATAATGGATGTAACCAGCAGGTAATCAGCTAATAAACTGGGGCGAAAATGGGTTACCAAATCACAAACAATGATGGATTTCTACCATACAGTAATTAGTTCTCAGTAAGCTTTTAAAGAAAACAATCTACCCCTTTAATGAAGGAAAATAAATGTTTTTTTTAATGTTACTGCTCCTGCAGAGAAAATGGCCATAGACAGCCTTATTTTAAGTCGATGATTTAAGAAGCCCATTGGCTATAGGCAGTGATGCCTGCAGAAAACTCATTCCCTCTTGTGACCTCAAGCAGATGGAATATTGTCAACATAGCTATGCTACTGAAAGTCTTCTATAGATTCAACACAATCCCCATCAAAATTTCAAGGTCATTCTTCCCAAAATATAGAGAAACCAGTACTGACAGTTATGCAAACAGAAAAAGTCATCCTGAGCAGAAAAAGCAAAGCTCTAGGTATCTTAATACCACACTTCCCATTATACTATGAAGCCATAGTAACATAAACACAGTGGTACTTCAAAGAAGCAGACACAAAGAACAATGGCACAGGACAGAAGGCCCAGAAGGCATCCATATAGCAACAGTCATGTAATTTTTGACAAGCCAAAAACAAACCATAGAAAAACAACAGCCCTGGGGACCGGGAGGAAGACGGCGGAGGAGCGGCTGAGCCCTTGCAGAGCTCCCTCCGATATCGTAGTTTTCTCACTTCATAGAAACTGTTTCTCCGAGAAAGACAGCCAAAGTAAGTTCTAACAGTACAGGGATTCTGAACAGGAAGGAAAAATCGACTTTGCTGGTCTGAAAACACAGATTTGAGCTCCGGTCAGCGTCGCGCCGCTGCGCCGGCGCCGGCTACAGCACAGTGCCGGGCACAGCCCCCCGCACTCCGCACAGCTAAAGCGAGAAATACTCCAGACGACAGCCGAGCACGGAGTACCTGACATCGCAGAGACAGCGTGAGTACCCCAAAAGTTATCCTCACTTGTGCCCACAGTCCAGCTTCTGGAAGGCATCCCTGTCCCCACCGCCAGAGCAAAGTGCCATCTTTACCACTGGCATAGGGTCAGACCAGACTGGAACTGAAGCGGGCCTGGGGAAAGCGAGGTCAAAAAAGCCATCTTTGAAAAGGGCAGGAGGGGCGGAATCAGTGAGAACCAGCTCCGCCCAGAAGAACGCCCCCTGCCCTGGTGGGAGGCGAGTACGGGGCTTAGCCAGAGATGCCCCGCCCTGCCTGCTGGAACTTCTAAACTTAAAGCAAAAGCTGCGAGCAGCTACCAGGGGCACGGAAACAACAGACGGAGGAACAAACAGTTCCGGGGACAGCTAAACGGTCCCGTCACAGAGGAAGCTAATTCAAAGCCCAAAACGGAGCTGCATTCCATAGCTACCTATGCCAAGGAGGCCGCCTCCCTCAGGCAAGCAACTCTCAGTGGAGCAAAACAGGCCAGAGGCTCCACACTCTGCTGAGTTCACAACCTAGTCAAGTCCAGGCATCAAAGGCAGCTGCCCCACAGCAGACAGAGGAGCCACAGTTCCTGTGACTGCTCACGTCCCCATCGACAGAGGACGCCCAAGGCCTGCCTGCAAGCTGTGCGAACCTCAGAGACCCACGATTGCACCAACAGGGGAGAAGGTCAGAACAGAACCACCCCTTGCCAACTGAAATCAAGTCAAACCAGCCAATCAGGAAAATAGACTGCAGTCCATTGCAGGGAAACCAGAGACTGGTTTCTTTTTCTTTTCAAACATTTTTTTTTAAACTTTTCTTTTAAATTTTCTTTTTAATTTTTTCACACCTGAAACATCATTGGCTGTTTTTTTTTGTTTGTTTGTTTTCCATTTTTACTGGTTTGTTTTATCAAGTTTTTTTTGTGTTTGTTTATTTGTTTGGGTTGTTCCTTTTCTGTTATTTTCCTTTTATTTACTTATGCTTCCTTGTTAAATAATTTTTCTCTGTTTTGTGTATCTGTCTTCCAGTATTTTTACTTCATTTCTCTCGTTGCGTCCTCTTCCTTTAAAAATTACTTTCCTATAAATAACACCTACACCCTTTTCTGCTAACTCTCCAGTGTCTGTCATTTTATCAATGTTCTTTCTACTGATTCTACTCTTCTCCACATTTCCACGTCACTGAAACTAAACCAAAATCACCCGCCCCCCAATACACTTTACTCTATTCTCTTTACTAGCTCCAACTTACCCTCCTGACTTACTGCCTGGACCTCCAGGTTCCATTGACTCCTGGTTATTGGATAGAGGGTATCCCAGCTTAATACGAGTGAATCAAAGGGGTTCATAGAGAAAGCCAGTCCTAAAAGAACTTAATATAAAAACAAGAATTGCGTATAAGGATGTAACAGTAAATAAGTAACTACTGAATACAGGGCCCAGGATCAGATATTATATTGAAATTTTATTCTTTAGGAACACCAAATCTAACTTTATAGACAGGTATACAAGTTATCTGTATATAATTGTGAAATTGTAAGATTTACACAACAGTGCTTGGTAAGGGCTGCTTTGGGTCTTAAACAGTGCTCACAGGTGCTGGTAGACTGGCATTCCCAATTCAAATGGGCAGAAGAAACCCAAGAAAGATGGCAAATAATGAAGTCTTATCCCCCACTCAAAACAAGCAGAAAGCAGAGCAGTCAATCAAAAACATAGAAGAAAACCCCCAAAATGCTCTACAAAGTTTAGTGATAAACATGATAAATGAAAAGTTTGAATCTCTTCAGTCAATTATGTTAGAGCGTGAGGAGGCAAAGCAAAAATTAATGGAGAATTTCATGGCATCCACAAATAGAAAGATAAGTGAGCTTCAAGAGTCAAATGAAAAGATAGCTACCCAACTTAAAGATTCGAGAGACAACACTCAAAACCAAAGTAATGAAGTTAATGAAGTAAAGAAGTCCATACAGGACCTAAGAAATGACATGGAAATCATCAGGAAAGACCAGTCAGAAGGAAAAGAGATTCGAAATCAAGTAGCTAGCCTACAGTCCCGACTAACTGAAGCAGAGGACCGAATCTCAGGAGCTGAAGATTCCTTAGATTCTATGGAGAAAGATCAAAAATCAATACAAATCCAGTCCAAGCAACAAAACAGATCGCTACAGGAGATTCAAGACACAATCAGGAAGCCCAATTTAAGGAAAATAGGTATTGAGGAAAACTTGGAGAAAGAGGTTAATGGGATAGGCAACCTATTTAACAGAATATTAGCTGAGAACTTCCCAAACATCCAGAAGGAAAGGCCTATACAGATACAAGAAGCATTTAGAACCCCAAATCGACCAGACCAGAATAGGACGTCCCACCGACACATTGTGATCAAAACAGCTTCAGCAGAGTGCAAGGAAAAAATACTCAAAGCTGTTAGGGCAAAGAAAACAATCACATATAAAGGAAAAGCAATCAGAATTACTCCAGACTTCTCAGCAGAGACCATGAAAGCAAGGAGAGCCTGGAATGAAGTATACCAAACTCTAAATAAAAATAACTACCAACCAAGAATTCTGTACCCCGCCAAACTCTCCTTCATAGCCGAAGGTCAAATAAAAGTCTTCCACAATAAGGAAAAAGTGAAACAATATATCTCCACCAAACCAGCTTTACACAAAATCCTTAAAGATGTACTATACAGGGAAAATAATCAAGACCCCAACACAGACAGAGAAATGAACCCTAATTAGTAAACACTAGATCAAGAAATGGGAAGACACAGCTTTAAACAAAATAGTGATAATGAAAGGAACAAACGATCATCTCTCAATCCTAACTCTCAACATTAATGGACTTAATTCTCCAATCAAACGACATAGGCTCATAACTTGGATCAAAAATCAAGATCCATCTTTCTGCTGCCTCCAAGAGACACATCTATCCAGCAAAAGTAAACATCTTCTAAAAGTGAAAGGCTGGAAACAAATCTATCAAGCAAATGGCCCCCATAAGCAGGCTGGAGTTGCAATCCTAGTATCAGACAAAATTGACTTCAAATTAAAAAAGGTAAGAAGAGACAAAGAAGGTTACTACATACTAGTAAAAGGATCTCTCCAACAGGAAGAAATAACCATCCTAAATATCTACACACCAAATGCAGGAGCACCCAACTTCATCAAACAAACACTACTGACTCTAAAAACACTCATAGACCCAAACACAATGATAGTGGGGGACTTTAACACTCCACTATCACCTCTGGACAGATCAACACGCCAAAAACTGGAAAAAGAAACCACAGAACTAAACAATTGCATAGACCAACTAGACTTAATCGACATCTACAGAATATTCCACCCAGCAAGGACAGAATACACATTCTTTTCGGCAGCACACGGAACATTCTCCAAAATAGATCACATCTTAGGGCACAAAGAAAATCTGTACAAATTCAGAAGTATCAAAATCATTCCCTGCATTCTTTCAGACCACAATGGAATAAAATTAGAGCTCAACTCATTCAGCCACCACAGAAAATCCCACAATTCATGGAGACTAAAGAACACACTGCTGAACCATCAGTGGATCATTGAAGAAATTAAAACAGAAATTCAAATGTTTATGGACTTCAACCAAGTTGAGAACACAAAGTACCAGCTCCTTTGGGACACAGCAAAGGCAGTACTCAGAGGAAAATTTATATCTCTATAGTCCATACATCAACAAACTGGAGAAACAGCAACTCAGTAATTTAAGGAAGCACCTTAATTTTCTGGAGAGAGAACAGCAAGCCAAACCCCAAGTCAATAGACGGAAGCAAATAATTAAAATCAAATCAGAATTAAATCAATTAGAGACGAAAAAACCATCGAAAGAATCAACAAAACAAAGAGTTGGTTCTTTGAAAAAATCAACAAGATAGACAGACCCCTGGCAAACCTGACCAAAGAACGAAGGCAGCACACTCAAATAAACAAGATAAGAGATGAAACAGGTAGCATCACCACAGAAATAACCGAAATTCAGAAAATAATAAGGGACTATTTTGCAAACCTTTATGCCAACAAATTCGAGAACTTGGAAGAAATGGATGATTTCCTAGAAAAAATTGATACCCCCAAACTCAACTATGAAGACTTAAACCTTCTAAACAGACCCATATCCAGTATTGAAATAGAAACAGCAATAAATGATCTCCCATCCAAGAAAAGCCCAGGTCCAGACGGATTCACCGCAGAATTCTACAAGGCCTTCAAAACAAAACTCACTCCAATATTTCTCAAACTCTTCAATGAAATTGAAAGAGAACGTTCACTGCCAGACTCATTTTATGAAGCCAGTATAACCCTCATCCCAAAACCAGGCAGAGACTCATCACGGAAAGAGGACTACAGACCAATCTCCCTGATGAACATAGATGCAAAAATTCTCAACAAAATTCTGGCCAATCGACTTCAACAGGTCATCAAAAAAATCATACACCACGATCAAACTGGATTCATCCCAGGGATGCAAAGCTGGTTTAATATACGCAAGTCAATTAATGTAATCCACCACATCAACCGGAGCAAGGTAAAGAACCACATGATTTTATCGCTGGATGCGGAAAAAGCGTTCGATAAAATCCAGCACCCATTTATGCTAAAAGCCCTAGAAAAACTGGGATTCCAGGGAACATTCCTGAATATAATCAAGGCAGTTTATGACAAACCAACAGCAAGCATAACTCTAAATGGTGAAAAACTAAAGCCATTCCCTTTAAAATCAGGAACAAGGCAGGGATGTCCACTCTCTCCTCTGCTCTTCAACATAGTACTAGAATTCCTAGCCAGAGCAATTAGGCAAGAAGAGAATATAAAGGGGATCCAAATAGGAAAAGATGAAGTGAAACTTTCTCTCTTCGCAGATGACATGATCCTATACCTAAAGAATCCCATAGACTCTACCCCCAAGCTACTAGAGCTGATCCAAAACTTTGGCAAAGTTACAGGATATAAAATAAACCTTCAAAAATCAACGGCCTTTCTCTATGCTAACAACCCGAAGACCGAGGCTGAAATCAGGAAAGCAACTCCTTTTGCAATAGCCCCCAAAAACATAAAATACCTAGGAATAACCTTAACCAAAGAAGTGAAAGACCTCTTTGAAGAGAACTTTAAAAGCTTGAAAAATGAAATTAAGTCAGAACTAAGAAAATGGAAAAACCTCCCATGCTCCTGGATTGGGAGGATTAATATAATCAAAATGGCAATATTGCCAAAGGCTATCTACAAATTCAATGCAATACCCATTAATATCCCAACACCATTCTTTAATGAAATAGAGGAAGCAATCCAGAAATTCATATGGAACAATAAAAGACCTAGAATAGCAAAAACACTCCTAAGCAGAAAGAACAGTGCTGGAGGAATTACAATACCCAACTTCAAGCTGTATTATAAAGCTATAGTAATAAAAACAGCTTGGTATTGGCACCGGAACAGGCCTGAAGACCAATGGAACAGAATTGAAGACCCAGAATTAAACCCACAGAACTATGCCTACTTAATCTTTGATAAAGGGGCCAAAACAATAGCTTGGAAGAAAGATAGCCTCTTTAACAAGTGGTGCTGGCAAAACTGGCTCAACACATGCAACAAACTAAAACTAGATCCTTATATATCACCCTGCACCAAAATCAATTCCAAATGGATTAAAGACCTTGAAATCAAAACAGGCACCCTGAAGACACTAAAGGAAGGAGTAGGAGAAACACTTGGGCTCCTTGGCACAGGACAGAACTTCCTTAACAAAGACCCTGAAAGGCTAAAAATCAAAGAAAGGTTGGACAAATGGGACTGCATCAAACTCCAGAGCTTCTGCACGGCAAAGGACATAGCTCTCAAGATAAACAGAAAGCCCACAGACTGGGAGAAGATCTTTACCGGACATTCAACAGACAAAGGCCTCATCTCTAAAATATATGCAGAACTTAAAAAATTACCTTCTTCCAAAACAAAACTGCAAAGAACCAATAGCCCCCTCATCAAGTGGGCTAAAGACTTACAAAGAAACTTCTCTGATGAGGAAATGAGAATGGCCAATAGACATATGAAAAAATGCTCTACATCACTGGCCATAAAGGAAATGCAAATCAAAACAACATTGAGATTCCATCTCACCCCAGCAAGAATGTGATATATCAAGAAAACTAATAATAACAATTGTTGGAGGGGATGTGGCCAAAAGGGAACCCTACTTCATTGTTGGTGGGAATGTAAACTGTTTCAGCCACTCTGGCAAGCAGTATGGAGATTCCTCAGAAGGCTCAATATAGAACTCCCCTATGACCCAGCAGCCCCACTGTTGGGTATCTATCCAAAAGCCCACAAACAAAATCACAGTAATGCCACCAGCACAACAATGTTCATCGCAGCACAATTTGTCATAGCGAGAAGCTGGAACCAACCCAGATGCCCCTCCATAGATGAATGGATCAGGAAAATGTGGTACATTTACACAATGGAATTTTATGCCTCTATCAGAAAGAATGACATTGTTACATTTGTAAGGAAATGGAAGGACTTGGAAAAAGTTATACTAAGTGAAGTGAGCCAGACCCAAAGAAACATGGACTCTATGGCCTCCCTTATTGGGAATAATTAGTACAGGTTTAGGCAAGCCATAGCAGAGCATCACAAGGCCCAATAGCTATACCCTTAGGAACACATAAGATGATGCTTAGTGAAATGAACTCCATGTTATGGAAACAAGTGATATATCACAGTTGTAACTACTTTCAACGTCCTATGTGTATGTGTAGTTTCTATTATTGATGATGTTCTTGTATCACCTTCCTATGTTTGTACCTACACTATCTCTGTAATCTTATCTGAGTATATTGGAAACCGTGTTTACTGGTATTGGAAGTAGGAAATTCAAAGGGAATACCAAATTTGAGAGACACAGGGTAAAAAAAGAGAAATAACTACAAAAGCAATACTTGCAAAACTGTTTGGTGTAAGTGAACTGAACACCTGGTGGGGGAGGGAAAGGGGGGGAGGGAGGGGGGCATGAGGGACAAGGCAACAAACAGTACAAGAAATGTATCCAATGCCCAACGTATGATACTGTAACCTCTCTGTACATCAGTTTGATAATAAAAATTTGAGAAAAAAGAAAAGAAAAACAACAGCCCTATCAACAAGTAGTATTAGTTATCTACATGTGAAATACAAACTTGATCCCTACCTCTTGATAAGGAAGATTCTACATTGGTCAAAGATCTTAAAGTGAGACTTGAAAACTTTAACGCTAGTATAGGAAGATAAAAAATACTTGAAAATATATGAATAGGCAATTATTTTCTGAAGTCTTCAAATGGGTCACCAAGTAAGAACAAGAACTAACTAATCAAATTTAGAAGCTTCTGCATGAAGGAAACAATAACCAAAAGACAACCAAAGGAATAGCACAGATGTTTCTTAGCTCTTCGGTAAAGATTTACCATCCAAGAATATAAAGAGCTCAAATTAAACACCAAAATAACCAACTGTCCAATCGATAAAAGAACACATGCACTGAAACATTTTCAAAAGAACTAGAAACATTCAACATCCTTAAAGGAAATGCATACACAAATGGCAGATTCCATTTCATCCCAGCCAGCATGACTATAGACAAAACAACAACAAATGTCATCAAAGACGGGAGGTAAAGGAACCCTCATACGTGTTTTGGTAGAAATGTCAATTACTTCAAAACTCAGTAGAGAGGGTCATCTGAAAACTAATAGAAACATTCATTTTATGACTCCATCATACTACTCTTGGGCCTGTATCCAGAGGAGGGGGACAAATACCTAAGTGATACCTACATACCTTTTTTTTTTTTAAATCACAACACGGTTCACAATATGAAATCAGCCCAAATGCCCAGCAGTACTTATAGAATATGGGGCAGATATACACAATTAAGAAACTAGCCTAGTACCAGTGACTCACTCATTGTTTTACTCATATGTAGAAGCTAGATCTAAAATGATAACCATGAACTTAAGAAGGAGACTGACCAGGGGAGGAGAAAAGTGAATAGTTCTGAGGCATAAACAAGATCAAAATGTGTTGTATATCAAGATAGTGTAGTGAAAACCACCAAACACCTTCACAAAAGAGGGCAGAAGGGCAGGAGGTAAGGTTGTTCAGAGTACAATGTGAGCACCAATGGAAATATCACAATGAAACCTTCTTGTACAATTTATGTATGCTAATAAGATGAATCAGATGGCTGGTCAATTTCCCCTGCTTTCATGCAAGTTATGAAGTAATTCCACTTTAATTTGGTACTAAAGGGATTCTCAATGCAGGGCATTTTGCTTGCTAAGTAGCCCTCTTCCAATTGAACCACACTTTCAGCCCCCTTTTGTTTTATTTCTCACAGAAAGTTTCACTTTGAGGGCAAGGGCTGGGCTTGGATCCTACTACTTACATCTCATACATAGGATTCATGGCCAGGACCACTTAATTTTTTCCAAGATATGCAAACTCCCAGCTCCTGCCTTCCCATAATCTGGGATTACAGCGTTATATATTGCATCCGTTCAGAAAATTTACCACCTAAAAGGACAACACAGCAAAGGTAGATAATGACAATGGCAAGTATGTCATTCCAAACCGAAGGAGAGCAAAAACTAATCCAACTACACGAAGCTATACCCTCTAATTACTTGAGGACAATGCCCCAAACTGTTGTTACTTTATAAATCAAATCAAATGTCAGAAGGAAACTCATGATCTGGTACAACAATAAGCCGCTACACAGGAGGCTGGGATCTGAGGATCTCAGTTCCAAGTCAGCCTCAGGAGATAAATTTAAGAGATTCTTGTCTCCCATTCACCAGCAAAACCCCAGACATTTGGCTCCTATGGCTTGCATAGGGCCAGCCTTGAACAGAAAAGCCAAGTAAAAGGAAGAGAACCTGAGTTCAAGCCAGTAATAGCATAAATCAACCAATTAACTGGTGGCTCACGCCTGTAACGCCAGCTACTCAGGAGGCTGAGATCTGAGGATCGAGGTTCAAAGCCATCCCCGGCAAGAAAGTCCGTGAGACTCTTATTGTCAATAAACCATCAGAAAACCAGATGTGGCACTGTGGTTCAAGTGGTAGAGTGGTAGCCTTGCTCTGAAGAGCTCAGGGACAGAGCCCATGCCTAGAGTTCAAGCCTTTTGACCAACCAATCATCATCATCATCTCAGAGCTTTCATTATGAAATGGAATGGTGAAAAAGATAATGGGAGGATTAAGGAAGTAACCTCTGGGGGTTGCGAATTTGGCTTAGTGGTACAGTGTTTGTCTCGCATGCATGAAGCCCTGGGTTCAATTTCTTAGCACCACATATATAGAAGAAGTCAGAATTGGTGGTGTGGCTCAAGAGTGTGGCAAAGTGGTAGGTATCACCAAAAGGGAGCTAAGGACAGTGCTCAAGCCCTGTGTTCAAGCCCCAGAACTGGCAAAAAAAAAAACCAAACACCAAGAAAGTAAACTCTGAAGATCCTCTGCTCACCCCTTTTTACCCTCCACACACACACACATCGCAAAGTATACAGTTACTTGCTCTTTACCTGGACTCCAACAGACCAGGATTGACTAGGCTTGTCTTTTAGCACCACCTGTTGGTAAAGATAGAAAATGCTGCAGGTTGCCATCCTGTGAGACACTTGGGCAAGTCTCTCACTTGCTTCAATTCCAAGTGTCCCATAGCCCTGGGCCACAGTGAGCCTCACACTCCCTATCTGCTACATAGACATTGGAGACTCCTTCTGCCCATATCCTATGTCTGCCTGCCTTGGGGTTTGGAGATTCTTTTCTTTTCTTTCCTTTCTGGTGGTCTTGGGGCTTGAACTGAGGGCCTGGGTGCTGTCCCTTAGCTGTTTTGTTCAAGGCTAGCAGTCTACCCCTTGAGCCACCTTACCACTTCCAGATTTTTGATGATTCATTGCACATAAGAGTTTCACATGAGCCAAGCACTCCTCACTTCTCAAGGGGCTAAGATCTGAGGATCACACTTCATGCCAGCCCAGGCAGGAAAACCTTTGAGATTCCTAGCCCCAATTCATCACAGAAAACCTCACAAGTAGCACTGTGGCTCAGAGTTCTAGATTTGAGCAAAGTTTCTCAGGGATACACCCAGGCCCTGAGTTCAGGCCACAGTTCTGGCAAAAAGAAAAGTGTTACAGACTTCTTTCCAATACTGCCTTTGAACTCTGATCCTCAGATCTCAGGCTCCTGAGTAGCTAGGATGACACAAAGGCCACCTCTTATAAAGACTCTGCCTCACATCACCCTGACATTGGGCAATCTTGAATGCAGGACCCTAGATTACATCTAGCCTTGATCATCCTGTGGATGACTTGCATGTGAACGCTGACCTGATTGGACCCCAGAGCTGTGCATCAGAATGGACATCTAATCAGAAGTGCTTAGTGCTGCATGGCGAGCCAGTGCAGGCTGCATGGAATCCGTCATTGGGTGAGGAGACTAATGTGGCACACAGGATATCCAATGAGCTTCTGAGTCATCTTGCTCCCTGCTAGTGACACCCTGTCAACATCTGCACAACGCTGTCCAGGTGGTGCCCTTCTGGCAACCCCTTCTGTCTAGTGGGAGCTCTGATCATCTTGTTCTTCAAAAAATGCTGGCCGTTTTCCTTCTCCCTCTGTATACACTGATTCATGCTTTAAAACCAAAGAAACAAAGAACCTGACCCAAATGTTGCAGTTTCATTTTCATAAAATTCCTCCTGCTTTCAAGTGCCACCAGGGAATATCAACAGGTCAATCCCCACCATCATCACAATGCCATTCCAAGCCTGCTGCTCGGGGCTCACCCCTGTAATCCTAGCTACTCAGGAGACTGAGATCTGATGGTTGTAATAGTCCATTTATAAACATTCTTTGCATTTTAGGAATTCGGTGTTGGAACTACTTTTTCCCTAAAGAATTACTGGTTTATGATATTTGCAAGTATTGCTGGTATGAAAACATTGGGAGAGCCCACAGGAGAAATAATATCATGTATGTACAATGGAGTACTATTATGTTTATTGATGAATTGTATGTATTTAGATAATACTATATTTTAAATGTTTGTAACTTTGTGTGTGTGTTAGTACTGGGGCTTGAACTCAGGGCCTGGGTGCTGTCTTTGAATTTCTTTTGCTCAAGGCTAGCACTCTACCACTTTTACCACAGCTTCATTTCTGGATTTTTGCTGGTTAATTGGAAATAAAGAGTTTCACTGACTTTCCTGAATGGACTGGCTTTAAACTATGATCCTCAGATCTCAGCCTCCTACATAACTAGGATTAAGGGTCAGAAACTGATGCAATATTCATAACTTTTAAATAAAGTTGAGAATATAAAATTTCCTTTGTTTTTCTAACAAGTTGAATTCCATTTATGTGTATTTTCCTTGACTGTTTTATAATATGTGATTTGATATTGTTCTTACATTGCTCCTAGCACATAGAAGCTGTTTACCCTTCATAAAGACAGCAATAAGCAGGAATGTACTGTCCCTCATTTTCTCTGTAGAGAATTAAAATTGAGCAGATTTGGGTAAGAAGGAAACTCCTCAGTTAACATCATGTAGGAGGGCATGGTGATGCTTGCATAGTATTGCTGTGAACCATTGTCTGTTGGATGCTTGCTTTATATGCCAGGCCTTGTTTTCGAATTCCCCTTAAAGTACAAGTAAAAAAAGAAAAAGAATTTTAAATAGTAGGAGGATATGGTAGAATAAGGTTAAAATAGAAATCTGAGCCTCTGGAGTACCTAGGATTACAGGCATGAACCACTGTACCAGGCTTGCAATATAAGCTTTTAAAACTACAAACTTCCCTCTCAAGAACTCATTTAAGGGTTTAGCATGGTGGCTCACACCCATAATAGCAAGTACTTGGGTGATAGAGACAGTAAGAATGAGGTTCCTGGCCAGTCTCACAAAGCTCCTCACACCTGTACTCAATCCCAGCAGCTCGGAAGACCCAGTAAAGAGGATTGTCGCTATAAGCCTGGGCCAGGGAAATATAAGAACCTATCAGAAAAACAAAATGAAAGGGCTGGAGGGATGTCTGAAGTGGTAGAGGGTTTACACAGCTAGCACAAAGCCCTAAATTCAAAATTCCAGTACTGTCAAAACCAAACAAAACCCAAAAGGTCACTTTGGCTGTATTTCACAGAACGTAGTATGTAGTTATTTTCATTTTTATTAAGGTCCAAATATCCATTACTTTTAAATAAGGCATTGGTTATTTAGAAATGGTATTAATTTCTAAATGATGGGTTTCTTTACTTTTATTTTCAAAATCTGTCCTGTGGTCAGAGAATGTGTTTGCCTAGATGTAGATACTTTTAAATTTGGTAAGATTCACATAGCCTGCATAGAGTCAATTTTAGTGGCTTCTGATCACAGAACGCTGCTTCATGTATGCAAGTTGATCCAATCTGCTAGTTGCTTTAGTATTATTCCTGTTTTCTGCATCATTACTGAACTTTTCTGGTGGACCCTTCGTCTATAAATTATCAAGCATAGTTTTTAAAAGCCTGATGCAGATGGAAGACTGTGATTGTGGGTGAATTTGCTGTCCTTACAATGCTGCCAAGTTTTTCCTCCCCTCTTTTCAGATTGTGTTTGGTGGATGTGGTGAGAACTGTTGTATCTCTTCTGGGGATCCTCTTCATTTTATCCACGTTGTTTTATTTGTTTTGTTTTTTTTGCCAGTCCTGGGGCTTGAACTCAGGGCCTGAGCACTGTCCTTAGCTTCTTTTGAGCCACAGCACCACTTCTGGCTTTTTCTATATATGTGGTGCTGAGCAATTGAACCCAGGGCTTCACGTATATGAAGTGAGCACTAGACCATATTCCTAGCCTTTTATCCACGTTGTGACATTTTTTAGCAACCAGCTTATTTTGGTTGCTGTGTATCTACTGTGATCTTTTTATTCTTGGGTTTTCCTCCATCTTTAAGTCCTGGGCACATTCCTTATAGACAACAGAGAACTGGATTTTGTTTTTATCAGGCATGGACATTACTAACACTTTTCTTTATACAAACAGGATTTTAATTGAAGTTTGGTATCAAAAAGGTCATGATCCTGTATGTAAAGCAGTAAACTTCAAATCTGACAGTGAGTTAATTTTTACATTTACCACAAAGTAAAAAAATGAGATAATTAGATGTCTACATAAAATAGTTTGTTTCTCTCTGATTTAGATTTTCCATTGCCCACTGATGTAAGTCTCCGCTACCTTCTCAAAGAAGTAAGTGCCAATTTTTGTCTTTCTGTCTCCAAATTCATTTCTGGCACAGTAGCATACATGAGCTATGAGCAAGATCGAGCTGTGTCTAGTTTAAATAACATCTGGCTATGAAGTTCAGGCTGACATCTAATTAATGATGTACTTGCCTCAGTCTCCCCAGTGCTGAGATTTCAGGCTTGCACTACCACACTTGACCAGATAGCATCTAAACAGAGCAGTGACTGTTTTTACTTACGGGAGTGATGCTCCTGTCTCAGCGCATGTCTGACAATATGCAGCTTGTTCTTTTGCACTGCGGCATGAGAAATTGCATCATCAATGGAACTGGTCCCAAAATTTAGGATGTTTCTCCCTTTTTGCTTTACAAAGTAAGGAAAACACCCATGTTTATCTTTCTGAACAACTATTTCTGAAGGATGCATGTTTAAAAGTAGAACTGTGTCAAAGGGAACATGTAACTTAAGTTCTGGCAGGTATTACTCAACAGTTAACTTTTCTCTTAAAGAGTTTTATGCACATAATATTGGAAATATCTGTATGTGTGTGTATATATATGTATACATACATATACATGTATGTATATATATATATATATATATATATATATATATATATATATTTGCCAGTCCTGGGACTTCGACTCAGGGCCTCAGTACTGTCCCTGGCTTCACTTGAGCCAAGTCGCCACTTCCCACTTTTTCTATATATGTGGTACTGAGGAATCGAACCCAGGGCTTCATGTATATGAGGAGACTACTTTACCACTAGGCCATATTCTCAGCCCTTAAAGTGTTTTATTTACTCAACTTACTAACATTCTTTGCAGGAAAAAAAAGCAACAGAAAATACATGAGAAAATTGAAAAAATCTTGCTCTGTCACAATTAGGCCAAAATATCAAATTTTTAGCATATATCCTCCATAATTTATATGTATGTTTGTGTACTGTTAAAGTCATAATTCACATGCTATTTGCTTGATATTTTCCCCTAAAGTGTGACAAATACTTTAGCAGTACCTATTAACTGAATTTCATTCCATAGAAATGACAGGAAATGACCTTTTCATCTCTACTAAGCAAAAAGCTGAGTGACATTTCACTTGTTTTACTTTGAATTCTTTATTTATGAATTCTTTGTGGGTTTACCACCTATATTTCTATTACATATCTATGTCTATTTTTGTATGATTTCACTAAAATTTTGAAACATTTTAGTAATGTCTATCTTATCCTATTTTCAGACTTAATTTTATACCCTCCCATCATTTTTGAGTTATTTTTTAACGTGTTATACTTAGAATAAGCTACCGGCTACAAGATGACCAAATTTAAGCTTATATTCTAGAAAAGTCAATCTGGTAACTATTCAGTCTGATTTTTAAAATGTCTCCTGTAACTGGTAGCCAGATTCTTACTAAACTTCTAGGTTGAAAAATGCTTAGAAGTAACAGTACTTGTCAATCATACCTATAATCCTACCTACTTAGGAAGTCAAGATTGGGAAGATTGTGGTTTGAGGCCAGCCTGGGCAGAAAAGTTTGCAAGACTATCTCAGTGGAGAGCTGGATAGGATGGTGCACATGTTATTGTAGCTACTTTGTAAGTTAGAGATTAAGCCTATTGTCAAGCTAGCAAATGTCTTAGCTGGACTGTCTCCTTTTCAAAACCTCAGTCTATGTTTGCTCTAGCCCATATAGTGATGCCTTCCTGGGACACACCTCTTTGCCACCTTTCTGAGGCCTCTTCACTGTGTGATATCCACACTGCACATCAATAAGTGGGGTCCAGGCTGGAGAGAGATTCACCAGGGCAGTTCATGTACCCAGCATCCGCAGGTCTGTGATTTCTAGCACTATCACTATAAAAGTGAATGAATGAGTGGCATGGAAAAGAGAGTTGATTTCACCACCACCAAAAAAGAAGTTATTTTCCTGCCAAATAACAATTTCCAATGTGGAATTTTATGCTGCCTGCTTGGCAGACAGTATTCATCTAGAATATTCATTTCAGTGTAAAATGTTTTGGTGTGTACGGTAAACTCATTGACTACCCTTTATCTCCCTCCCCCTTCCTCACTGAATAAAGAAAGAAGACATTATAGCAGATGGTATGAGTCATCATGAAGCTCCACCCTGCAAGCCATCACCAGGTGCATCTTTGGACACTGACTGGGGCAGTGGCAGCGACAATGCTTGCTTGTTACAAGCAGCTGAGGATGCTGAACTAGCTGACACTGCAGAGAACGGTCTTCTCAGTTACAACGGTACAGGGGACAAAATTTCTGATGAACTCATTATGGAAGTCTTACAACAGTAGCACTCTGCACATGATACTTCCATAATCAGACTGCCATTTGCCTGAAATATGTGCTTTCTAATAACACGATCAGTTAGGGCTGGGGTTTGAGTTCAGTGGTACAGAACTTGCTGAGCATTTACAAGGCCCTGGGTCCAATCCCTAGAACTAAAAAAAAATTACATTAGCTTATTAGTAAATATGATTATATCAGTAAATCTTTATTACTTTGTTTTACAGTGTTTCTTACTTAAACCAGTTTACTTTAAAATTAGCTTCAGTGTACTTAAATTCTGCAGATGTCTCTGAATTAACTAAAATTAGTCTACATTTACATAGCTTTATTTTACATGTTTGTAAGTTAAAACTCATGTGGGGATAGATAAGATTCGGTGACAGCTGGGCAAACATGGCAACTGTAATCCGAGCTACTTAGGAAGCACACACACACACACACACACACACACACACACACACACACACACTGGAAGTAGAGCTGTGGCTCAAGAGTTAGAGCATTAGCCTTGAGTGAAAGAAACTCAGCAACAGTGCCCAAATCCTGAGTTCAAGTCCCACAACAGTACCAAATAAGAAAAAGAAATAAAGATTAGATATTAACAATATTAAAGTTTATTACTTAAGACACTAATCAGAAAAGATGACTATAGCTTCTAAAGTTTTTAGATATTTGAAATGGTGTTACTTATCTTGCATGAGAATAAAGCATGAATTCTAGTGATTAGACTATACATTATTTATAAAGCAGCTGAGTTTCAGAAGGTAGCAGGCAGTACCATGAGCCCTTGCTCTATAGGCACATTTCAGTCACTGGCTGTCCCATTCTGGTCCAGGAGTGTCTCTAACTGCTGGTTGAAATTTTTCAGATGATTTTCTGCTGCCAAAATGGTTTTTGCTTTGAATAACAGAGCTGGAAGGCTGGACAAATCATACTGTTAATGAAAGAAGATGACACATTCTCAAGTATCAAAACTTTTATAGGCCTGTAATTTTATAGCTCAAATCTTTGACAAGTGTAAATTTTGACAGAGCTTTCCATTAAGTACTCCATTCATTTTTAATAGGAGATCATTATGAAAATTGATTTTAACTCATTTTCTTGGGTGATAATTGACAATATAAAGTTGCAAAGTTTACAATGCTCTCTTTACTCACAAAGAACAGTTGTTTGAATAAACTGTGGCATATGAATTATTTAAAATGGAAAACCATGTGTGGGACAGGTCAGGGGCTTCCTTGACCTCACATCAATTTTAGCATTCAGAAACGCTAAAGAAGGTGACCTCACTGCAAGAAGTGATGAAATGTACAATAAATTCCAGGCCTATAAAGGTTCTTGACAAGAAAACCCATCAACTTGAAAAGTTACTAGATCAAGGAAATGTCCCAAGGTTGCCAAATCCTCAATTATTTTATTCCTTTTTTTTTTTTTTTTTTTTTTTGCCAGTCCTGAGGCTTGAACTCTTAGCCTAGGCACTGTCCCTGAGCTTTTGTGCTCAAAGTTAGCCCTCTACCATTTGAGGCACAGCTTCACATCTGGTATTTTTCCCCCTGTAATTCAATGGAAATAAAGAGTCTCGCAGACTTTCCTGCGAGGCTGAGCTTCAAACTACTCAGTCTGTTGAGTACTTAGGATTAGAGGCCTGAGCCACCAGCACCTGGCTCTTCATGTTCATAACCATTAAAGACAAAATTAAAACAGAAACCCAACAGACAAAACAATTCATTTTTTGAATAATTAACAAAAATGAATCTCTTGGTGCAGACTATCTGAAGGAGATATAGTTTAGATTTTCCTTACATAGCATTTTTTGCTATTTTTTAAAATTCTGTTGCAGTTCCAGGGCTTAAACTCAGGGTTTAAGCTCTCACTTGGCCTTTTTTGTGCATGGCTGGCATTCTATTACTTGAACTACACATTCAGTCTAGTATTTTGCTGCTGGTTAATTAGAAAGTCTCATGGACTTTTCTGTATAAGCCGGCTTTGAACTGTGATCCTCAGATCTTAGTTTTCTGAGTAGGTTTAATTAAAGGTGTGAACCACCAGCACCCAGCTGTTTTTGTTTCTTTGGCACTACTAGGGTTTGAACTAGTCTTTTGTTTTACTAGGTAGGCACTGCACTTAAAACTATGACCATAGACTTTCCTTATAGAATTGTATTATGCTTTTCATAGTTTTCTATTTAATGTTTTTAATCCAGTTTCTTAAGTAATGAAAATTGAGCAAAAAGGCTATTGAAGTGTGGCTACGACCCACATACTAAGGGAATTTTTCTGGCATACACCTAACCATGTTACTAGAAAAATTCAGTTTAAATGTTTTAAGATGCTATGGTCCTCAAGGCAGAGTAGATGGGAACAATTTCTACTTGGTGCTGCATGTTTCATTCAGGAAAAGGAAAAGATATATACACAAATACCTACATCCTAAGGCAAAAATGATAATGTTATAATAGAAGTACAAAAGGCACTGAAAGCATGAAAAGAACTACATTTGGGAAAGTAGCCACTAAATTTAGATTTTATGGCTGAGGATTCAGCTCAGTGATAGAGCGCTTTCCTAGCTTGTACCAGTCACAGTAAACACGCACATGCATACAACATCATGGCTTTTAACTGAATTGATTATTGTTCAAATTGAGTCAATGCTACTATTAATTTCATCAAATTTAGTAACCAAGTCCCAACTCCAAATACGCTTTTAACTAGTTAGGTATATAAATACCTTAAAACTATTCTTTCTGGAGGGCACCAGCTAAGCATAAACTGGAGAATATCCCTGTCAGATTAGTAGAGAGGACTGCTTTATCACAATGACAGCTTCCTTTCTTCCTATCAACTTTGAGTCATAACAGACAAGCAAATTGCCTAAATGTTCCCTGTTATGACATACACTGACATGATTGATTTGAAACGACTTTCATGTTGTGTAAATGGAAATAAAATACTGGTAGAACATATCCAATGGAGAGCATCTGCCCAGAGGACCTCTCAATGTCTCTGCAGGGCCCAGATGTCAGATGTCCCTATGTCCTCAAGAAAGTAGGATTTAGTTGAGGGACTGTGCTAATGTTTTCTACTCCATTATAAAGGGTAAGTTTTAGTAAGAGAACACAACCATGACTTTTCATACAGCTATGCATTGAATCTGTTTTAAAGCATTTTTCAAACTATGTATAATTTAAAAAGGAGATTAGCAGTTATCAAACTAGTTCAGAGGTTAGTCTCAAGAAGAAGTAGATGCTTAAATCAAAACTAGTGAAATGAATGTGACAAATTGAGACACTGACTTCTTTCACAGTAGGAAAAGAAATTCAAATGCACTTCTTAGGAAGCATGTTTTATAGTGCCCCTTGTAATAGTTCCCACTGAGTCAGAATCAAATGACTTGAGTCAGTTGTATGGATTGGAAAACTATCACTATGAAGAAGTTACTGAATTTTATAAATAAAGTTTAATCAATTTGTACTGATTTATATCAATTTGTTTACATATTTCTTCTCTTTTTTTTCTTTTGTGCCACTCTGGGGCTTGAATTCAGGAGCTTGGAATTGTTCCTGAGCTTTGCTGCTAAAGTCTTATGTTCGGCTACTTGAACCACACCTCCCCACTTCCAGACTTTTGTTGGTTAACTGATGATAAGAGTTTCTCAGACTTTTTTTGCCTGGGCTGGTTTTGAACCTCAATCCTCAAATCTCACCCTTCTGAGAAGCTAGGATTTCAGGGTCATCAGATTCTGGTTTGTTTATGCATTTAGTCTTATACCAAATAGCAGAATTTTACTGGAGAACTTGATCGTTTGAAAGATTTAAATGTTTACTACTGAGCCCTGCAAGGGAGTTTGTTGGCTCCTCCATTACATAATGAAGTTAGGTTTTCATTACAGTTTATGTTTCTCTAATGGTAATGATAAGAAAATAATTTGGGAAATAATCTAGATCCAAATTTTAACTCCATTACCTAATAAATTTGTCATTTGAGTAAAAAATATTTTTTCTGAATTTCTCATATACAAATGGATATTTGAGTCACAGAATTACTAAGACAGTGTCAAAACTAAAACAACTTATTAGTGAAGAACACAAATCTGACCACAATCTCTAAAAAATATGCATATGGGATAGGATTTTGTTTTTCAGATACAAAATATACTATGAACGAACATGTTGGTCTTTAGAACATATGCAAGTATCTTTTGGTGTGGATGCAAAGTTCAAGACAGAAGAACGCCGTGGCTCATTGACTGGTACACAAAGCACACACTTGTGAGGAACTTCACTTCCCTTCAAAAAGTCCATGATTTTGGATTTTTAGCTCCTTACGCTTTCACTAAGTAGATAAAATGTGATGAGATAATACATTTCAATGATTTATATTGACACTGTTCCTCTTCTTCAAAGCTACTGTCCTTTTAGTACATAAACTCCCTCTCACCTTCTGAAGTGCAGTAAGAAGAGGAAACCAGACTTACTGTTTCTTGTACGTTTGATTCTTTCCCCTGGACATCTGAATAGTCTGTATAAAGCTGTATTAAATTAGGTATGAAGCACATCACTTTGCCAAGATATGACTTTCTCTCCTTAAATTCATCATGTTTTGTTTGTAGTTGTTTCAGCTGTGGCTGTCACATAGAATGAAATCATTTTCTCTTAAAATAAATGGCATATAACAACAGCGTGTGAAGATGTGTGTGAAAGCACAGAGAACCAAGTAGAGGATCACTTTGGTTCTGAGCTGAGGGTTGTGCAAGTGTTGTAGGTTGAGCTCTGATGTGCAGTGAGTGATCACTTGGAATACCCCCAAAAGGACATACTTTCCATCTGCCAAGCTTCATCATCAGTCAAGCTTTGAGAACTACTGAATTACAATGTGAGGTTGGTTAACATTTTTAATCTCAGCTAGGCACTGCAATTTAAACACAGACAAAAAGTCTTGCCCTTCTTATCAAAATCTCACCTCATCCTGAGGTCTAATAAACCTGGTGGAAAAATGCTACCGTCTTGGGCTTAACTGCTTCATCTCTTGGTATCTTAACTCACTCAGCTATCAAATGAAAAAAGACAACTTGGATTTTATGGCCAATAAAAATATAAGAAAGGGGGCTGGGGAATATGGCCTAGTGGCAAGAGTGCTTGCCCTTTATACATGAGGCCCTGGGTTCAATTTCCCAGCACCACATATATAGGAAATGGCCAGAAGTGGCGCTGTGACTCAAGTGGCAGAGTGCTAGCCTTGAGCAAAAAGAAGCCAGGGACAGTGCTCAGGCCCTGAGTCCAAGCCCCAGGACTGGTCAAAAAAAAAATATATATATATATATATATATGTATATATATATATATACATATATATATATATATATATATATATGAAAGGCTGGTAATTTTTATTTTTCCAAGTAAAGATATAAAAAGCAGTTATCTCTGGAAAAGAACTTTATGAAAGTCCTTTGAACATTTCTTCACATTGAACGCCTATAGTGTTAGTTCAGAGGACTCACTAAGGAGCTGGCAGGGCAGCAGGGTCTGAGTCTGTCGACAGAGGGCTGACCCCCACCCCTTCCTACTCCTCTCCTAGGGGAGGGCACATAGGGGTGAATGAGCTACTCCCTGTACATTAGGATCTTTCCATGCCAAGATGAAATCATCATACACTACATTTTTTTATTATATCTATTCAAAACACACTTCTTCAACTTCTAAAAATATATCTAGGAAAGAAATAAGCATTTAGGCTTGTCTGCTGGCTTCACACTAATGACAAGCCTAACAAAGCTGTGACAACCCATCCCACAGGACGATTATGATGACTAATGTGCTCATGGATGGAGTACTGAAGGAAGTGGTCTGCATCAAAAGAGGCTCTTCCATGTAACAGCCATTATTTAGATACCTTTAATATTTTCATACTGACTTGGACCAAAGAAGCACTGGAAGAATTAACTTGTCAAAGGCTTTCCAACCAGAAAGTAGCAAGCAGAGGCCTTTTCAAACTCAGACAGTATAATTGCAGAGTTTATGCATTAAGTCATTAATCGGGCTGAGGCCAGCAAGGAGGCAAACTGGCATATATCAGTTATGATTTCTCTTGAGCTGATGGATTCTGAAAACCCTGAAAGCCCTTGCCCAAGTGCAAGACAGCAAAAAGCACTCCATTGGACAAACTGTTCTGTCCTTTTAGGTGAGCTCTCCAACAGGATTTTTTTCTTCTTTAAAAATTATCTTTAGTTGTATGAGGGAGGTGTCATTTAACAAAGCAGTACAATGCATCTTGATCTGTGTCACCCCCATCCCTTCCCCATTCGATCTACCCCTTCCATTTCTTAATTTGATGGTATTTACAATTCTTGATTGCATCCTCCCCTCCCTCTCCCTTTCATTGTCTACCCCCTCTCCTGTTCCTCCCGTTGCAATTACCCATTTCTTGGTACTTATTTTGTTGGGCTTTGACTACATCTTCCTAAAAAAATGTACTATTTGAGCTTTCCATAGTGCCTATTATAATTTAGTTAATTCATTTGGCACTGCTTACATACTACCCAGTGTTTACTTACAGATTGTAGCTACCCCTAATGGGAGAAACTGTGCAACCTTTGTTTTCCTGGGTCTGGTTTTCTTCACTTAATACAATTCTTTCCAAGTCTCTCCATTTCCTTAGAAGTGGTACAGTATCATTCTTTTCTAATAGATGAGTAAAATTCCATTATATAGATATGTATATGTACATACATATGTATATATATATATATATATGTACACCATATTCTCTTTATCCATTTGTCATTAAGGGGCATCTGGGCTGATTCCAAATCTTGGCTATGGTAAACAGTGCTGAAATTAACATGGGTTGTTCTGTAGCCTTGTTTATGTTCTACTGGATTAGATGCTCAGAAGTGGAATAGCTGGATCCTAGGGTAGTTGTATATTTAGTTTTCTTTTAGGAAATTTCACACTGCTTTCCAGAGTGATTGAACACTCCTGCATTTGCAGGATTTTTATATCTTAGCAAAGCAATTTATCCTGGACTTCAACCAAACACTGTCTTTCCTTTCAATGTGGTGATCACCTAAATAATACAATTTCTGGATTAAATTCATAATACACTGCTAGGTACTGGAAGTGCAGAGGGAAATAAAATTGACTAGGTAGGAATTAGAAGGCATTCTGTCAGTCATGTGGGGGTATGCCTTCAAAGGCAACTGTGGGACCTTAGCCCCCACCTAGTTCTCTTTTGGTCCCTGCAACATGATGTTGACTGGGTTTTTTTCTTCTTTTTTTTTTCTTGACGCACACTGCCCTCATGATTTGCTGCTTTGCCAGTAGCATGAAAGCAGTGGGGTAAACTACTCATGACCAGGGAACATCAAAGCTCTGAACCAAAACAATCGCTTTCTCTCATATGTTGATTACCTCAAGTATTTGTTATAGTGATTGGAAGGCTAGCAAATAGATCCTCATTCCTCAGCTTGCATTAATGTTACACACCTGACGA
>NC_063161.1:67208766-67351266 GCF_023159225.1 Perognathus longimembris pacificus
ATATAGCTTTTGAGCTATTGTGGTCCACTGAGAGGTCTATTTTAGATCTTTTTATGTTTAGTAGTTGTTTGGTTTTAGTTATATAATGTAAGGTCGCTGACCCAAACCTGTGGGAAATACCATTTGACAAGAAGTTTTTTGTTTCGCAGACCCGATCTCTAGTGAGTCCCCCCGCCCCCACCTTAACAGTCATATATCAAGGAGATCATGCCCCTTTGTTTTCTGTGTTCTAGGCTTGTTTCACTCAACATTATTTGTTCAAGTTCTGACCATTTCCCTGCGAATACCAATATTTTATCATTGTGTACAGGTACCACATTTTTTGGATCCATTCATCTGTAGAGGGGCATCTGGGTTGTTTCCATATTTTGGCTATTGTGAATTGTGCAGATGTCTTTTTGATATCCTGAGACCTGTTGTTCAGGATAGATGCCTAGGAGTGGTATGGCTGGGTCATAGGGTAGGTCTATGTTGAGCTTTTTTGAGGAACCTCCATACTGTTCTCCAACTACTTTGGACTTTTTGTGCCTAATTGGAGATAAGCATCTCTTGGGCAAGCTAAGCTGGCATCAAACCGTAGTCCTCAGATCTCAACCTCCTGACTAGCTAGGATTACAGGCGTGAGCCACTGGTACACAGCTTTGCCTAAGGTTCTTGGTGGGGACCTACACCATCTTGCTTGCCTCTGTGTCTATCTCTGTCTCTCTCTGTGCTGGTTCTGGAGCCTGAACACAGGGCCTAGGCACTGCCCTGAGCTTTCATACTCAAGGCTAGTGTTCTGCTACTTGAGCCATACCTTTATTCCTTGCTTTTTGCTGGTTAACGGAAGTTAAGATTCTCATGTGCTTTTCTGTCTAGGGTAGCTTCGGACTTCAATCTCAGTCCTCAGATCTCAATCTCTTGAGTAGCTAAAATTAAAGACCTGAGGGCTGGGAATGTAGCTTAGTGGTAGAGTGCTTGCCTGGCATGCATGAACCCCTGGGTTCAATTCCTCAGTACCACATAAACAGAAAAAGCTGGAAGCGGCGCTGTGGCTCAAGAGGTAGAGTGCTAGCCTTGAGCAAAAGAAGCTTAGTGACAGTGCTCAGGCCCTGAGTTTAAGCCCCAGGACTGGCAAAAAAGAAAGAAAGAAAGAAAATTATAGGCATGAACCACTAATCCCCTGTTGCCAAGTGCTTTTGTAATCTCATCACCATCACAATCTCTCTCATAGCATGTGCATCCAATGAGTGTTTGTTTAATAAAGAGAAGAAATTAATGAGTGGTTATTTTCATAATACCTACTCAGCTGGAAAAATTCTGGTACTGGTGGCTCCTGACTTTAATCCTAACTTACTCAGGAGGCTAGGATCTAGAGGACTGTGGTTGAAGGCCAGCCTGGGCAGGAAGGTCTGTCTGCTGACACTCCCATCTTTAAATCAACAGGTGAAAAATAAAGGGTGGGCCTGGTGCCAGTGGCTCAACGCCTGCAATCCTAGCTACTCAGGAGGATGAGACTTGAGCCAGCCTGGGAGGTTCAAAGCCAGCCTGGGAAGGAAAGTCTGTGAGCTTCTTATCTCCAGTTACCACCAAAAATCTGGAAGTGGACCTATGGCTCAAGTGGTATAGCACTATCTTTGAGGATAAATGTTCTTGGATACCATCCAGGCCCTGATTTCAAGCTCCAGGACACACACACACACACACACACACACACACACACACACACACACACACACACAGAAATCGGACATATGGCTCAGGTGTTAGAGCACCAGCCTAGAAAGAGTGAGGCTGTGAGTTCAAATCTTACCAGCCATCCCTTGTATACCTGCCCTCTCGTCACCCCAGCCACCTTTGGGAATCTGTGGGTTTACCTTGAATGCGTTTATAGTTCCTCTATTACCTCCCAGTGGACATGTGGGGGTTCTCTTCCTGCTTGTCAAGTCCATTTCCCATCTCCCAAGGATAATCCTACAGGCCTGAATGTAGCGGTTTCATCTGCTTTTGTACCATTTCTAACTGCCCACCTTGCAACCCTGTAAGTCCTTCTTTTGTTTCCTCCCTATGGCTAAATACAGAAGTCCATTTGTTCAGTGAGAAAGAGCAAGGCTATGGAGCATGCCTGTAATCCAGGCTGAAGCAGAAGGCTCTCAAATTCAGGTTGATGTTAGCCTGGCCTACATAGCAAGACATTGTCTCAAAGAACAGTGGGAGCAAGAGAGGGAGAGAGAAAGGAAGGAGGAGGAGACAATGAGAATACTTGTGAGTTTGAGACTACATTACAATGTCATTGCTCTTTGCTGAAGACATTTTGTCTCAGTTGGCAACTTGCTTCTTCAAGAACAGATTCTTGGCTTCCTGTTGGAGAGAGAGAGCGTGGAGACTGGAATTCTGAAGCATGAGGAATGTCTGCTATCACCTGCTTCCCACTTGGGTGTCTC
Organism: Perognathus longimembris pacificus; assembly: GCF_023159225.1. NCBI lineage: Eukaryota > Metazoa > Chordata > Mammalia > Rodentia > Heteromyidae > Perognathus > Perognathus longimembris. The sequence continues at coordinate 67,211,190 of NC_063161.1, forward strand.
AGAGCTTGCTAGGCAAGATGGTGAATGAAGGTGGTATTTTTTTTTTTTTTTTTTTGCCAGTCCTGGGCCTTGGACTCAGTGCCTGAGCACTGTCCCTGACTTCTTCCTGCTCAAGGCTAGCACTCTGCCACCTGAGCCACAGCGCCCCTTCTGGCCGTTTTCCATATATGTGGTGCTGGGGAATCGAACCAACAGCTTCATGTGTAGGAGACAAGCACTCTTGCCACTAGGCCATATTCCCAGCCCCCATTTTTTTTTTCTTGTGGTGATATTGGGGCTTGAACCCTGGGCCCGTGCGCTGTCCCTTAGCTTTTTCACTCAGGGCTGGTTCTCTACCACTTGAGCTATAGCTTCACTTCCCACTTTTGCTGAGTTCAAGTCCCACACACAAAAACAATATATCATGCTTCACAGAACATATTATTGAAACTTGTCTTCTTCCATATACAGCTCCTCTGCAGTGGCTATCAGTGTGTCGGTGCTCACTGGACTCCCTTCACACAGCACAGCCGCCTGTTCTCTCTCTCTTTCTCTCTCTCTCTCTCTCTCTCTCTCTCTCTCTCTCTCTCTGAGTCATTTGTTGGGCTGGTGCCTACTTTGCTAATTGGAATTCTGGCCTGGAAAGCCATCCTGCTTTTGTGTGGATGGAGGAAAACATTCCTCACTGGGACTGCTTCAGTAAAGAAGGCCTCTCTTCTCTTCACCCCAGCAGGGACCTGTGTTGACGTAGGGGGAGTGGGGTCTGCAGGCTACAGCAGAAGGAACCGGCACTCGCCTGCCCTTCTGGCTCTTTTCTCCGGGAGCTCACAGGCTGGTGGAGTGCTTTCCCATGGCTGGGGGAGGGGAAGCAGCCCCCACAGCCCTTTGATGAAGTCTGAATCTCTACAGAGTCTTTTCACTCATATTTACTTTGGTGCCGGTCCTGGGGCTTGAACTTGTGGCTTAGGTGCTGTCCCTGAGCTTCTATGCACAAGACTAGTGTTCTACTACTTGAGCCACAGCTCCATTTCCCACTTTTTTTTGTTAGTTAATTGGTGATAACAGTCTCATAAACTTTCCTGCCCAGGCTGGCTTTGAACCATAGTCCTCAGATGTCAGCTTCCTGGGTAGCTAGGATTACAAGTGTGAGCCACAGTATTGGCCTTACAAGTGTCGTCCAGTATTCCATTTCCCGACACCCCCCCCCCCCACGCATTTGTAACCTTCTTTGAGACAAATAAGACTCAGAGATTGAAGCTGTGACTCAGTTTCTCTGTTTACACAGGATTTAGAGTTTGGAGCCTCACCCCCACCCCCATTAGAAGTTTCTCTTAAATTTGTCTGCCCAGACTGTCTTTGAACCATGATTCTTAGGTCTCAGCCTCCTGGGTAGCCAGGATTACAGGCATGAGCCACTAGCATTGGTGAGGACAGTTGGTTTGGTTGGGTTTTTGTTGTGTGTTAGACATACATTGTAGGAGCTAGAAGGTAACTGTGACATAAACTGTAGGAGGTAGAAGATTGATTACCTTCTTGAATTGTTTTAGACTTCTTTATTTTGGTCCAAGACCAGGATTCTAACTAGGTACCTGATGCTTTTGCTCATTGGCTAGTGCTATAACTGAGCCATGCTTCCAGCCTCTAGGTTTCTAAGATAGTCATCAAACACTGGGATACCAACTAATGTAAAATGGATTAGTAATTCTAAATCTGTCACTTTCTTTCCTGTATGTGACAGTCCTCAGGCTTGAACTCAAGGCCTGAGAAGTCTCCCTGAACTTTTATTTATTTATTGTTTGCCAGTCCTGGGCCTTGAACTCAGGGCCTGGCTTCCTTTTTGCTCAAGGCTAACACTCTGCCACTTGAGCCACTCCCTGAACTTTTTTGCTGAAGGTTAAAGCTCTACCTCTTGAGCCACAGCTCCACTTCTGGATCTTTAGTGGTTATTGGAGATAAGAGTCTCAGGGACTTTTTTGGCCAGGCAGCTGGCTTCTGTGATCCTCAGATCTCACTCCTAAGTAGCTAGGATGACATATGGGAGCCACTGACGCTCTGCTTAAATCTATGATGTTTTTGTTTTTGTTTTTGTATTGTGCTGGTACTGTGTTTAAATCAGGGCCTTCATTGGCTTTCACTCTAGGCTAGCACTCTACTCTATGAGCTGCATTACCACCTGGAGAAGTAGGAGGACTCAAACTCGAGTCATTTCTTAGACAAACAATCTGTGAAGAGAGATACGAAAGGGCCCTGGCCTGGGGACGGGAAATTGTGAGGGAAGTTAGCAAGAGTGAAGGATTATTTTGGGAGGAGTTTGTATAGATCTAGCTGAGCACCAATCTAGTCTGTGATCATGAGGTTTTGTTTTGTTTTGTTTTTTTCCTTTCTGGTATACCACCCTCTCTGGGAAATGCTGAGGCCTGGCTTTAAGTAGAAAGGGAAGGAGAGAGCACTTGTTGTTTCCCCATTGCCTTCTGCTCAAAATAGTCAATATCCACAGTGGAGTATATGGGGATGAAGTGGCCTAAACTTCTGCACCCTTCTACTTACTGATTGCTAAGTAGAACTTGCCTTTCTTGTCTTGCCGTGTGTGTGTGTGTGTGTGTGTGTGTTGCTCCTGGGACTTGAACTTGGGGCTTAGGTGCTGTCCCTGAGCTTTCATGCTCAAGGCTAGTTCTCTACCAGTTGAATCATAGCTCTGCTTCCAGCTTTTTGGTGTTCAATTGGTGATGAGTCTTATAAATTTTCTTACCCAGACTGGCGTTGAACTGTCATCCTCAGATCTTAGTCTCCTGAGTAGCGAGGATTATAGGCATGTGCTTGTCTTGTCTTGCCTTTTCTCATCATGTTAATTTCTCTAGTCCTCTGATTTTCATTTCATGGCATTATTCAATTTGATGGTCCTTTCTCCCTCTGCCTTAGGAGGAGGTGGAGGGCGGTGCTGGCTCCACTCTACAGACACCAGTTTTTTCTACTGCCTCAGAGTAACAGTGGGTTGTGTTTTGTTTTTATTGCATCTATGGATTGTTTCAAATGTTTCTGTAAAAAAGACAAAAGGTTTTGTGGTCAAATACATTTGGCAAACAATCCATGCCATACCTTACTCTTAGAAAGTCTTAATGTATAGCTGGATGTTGGTGGCTCACCCCTGTAATCCTAGCTACTCAGGCTGAGATCTGAAGATCATGGTTCAAAGCCAGCCCAAGCAGAAAAATCCATCAGACTCATATTTACAGTTAACCAGCAAAAAGCCAGAAGTGGAGATGTGACTCAACTGGTAGAGCATCATCCTTGAATGAAAAAGTTAAGCAAGAGTAGGATGCCCTAAATTCAAGCCCCAGCCCCCACCCTCACCAATAAAAACAAGGAAAAAGAAACTTGTGGGAAATGTTTCTGCAGTGATGATATCCTTTGATATCTTAAGGAAAAGACAGCAGCTTGAATCGGGAAATGGCCATTCCAACAGAAGAGACCAGTGGTGTAAAAACTCTAAAGCAAGACCCAGCTTGAAGCCTTTAAAGGTCCAACAGAATAGCAGGGAGCAAACTTAGTAGAGGAAGGTTCTAATGAGTTCCTGGAGTGAAGCCAGAGAAAAGCCACCCAGGATTTCCTTAGTGCTGGGGAAAGATTTGAGACTCATCTGCATACAGAGGTATATTTCAAGTTCAAAAGGCCTGGCTGAATCAGGGGACAGAAAAGAATTCTCCAGGGGCTGGGAATATGGCCTAGTGGTAGAGTGCTTGCCTCATATACATGAAGCCCTGGATTCGATTCCCCAGTACCACACAAACAGAAAAAGCCAGAAGTGGTGCTGTGACTCAAGCAGTAGAATGCTAGCCTTGATTAACAAGAAGCCAGGGATAGTGCTCGGGCCTTGAGTTCAAGCCCCAGGACTGGCAAAAAAAAAAAAAAAAGAACTCTCCAGAAGCAAATCTGGAACACCCACATGTACAGGCTCAAGGCTAACACTCTTCCACTTTGAGCCGCAGCTACTTCCAGTATTCTAGTGGTTCATTGGAGATAAGAATCTCACAGATTTCCTACCCAGATCTCAGACTCCTGAGTAGCTAGGATTATAGGCATGAGCCATCAGCACCTGGCTCTTTTCTCTAATTCTTTTTAATAACTTTTTATGCTTCATTTAAATGAATATGTGATAATTCCTTTCATCATTCCCTCAAATAGCAAGTATTAAGATTATGTCCAAGTATTGGGAATATATGGAATCAGGCTGGGATTGTGGTTTAGTGGTAGAGTGATTGCCTAGCATGCATGAAGCCCTGGGTTCAATTCCTCAGTACCACGTAAGCAGAAAAAGCCAGAAGTCATGCTGTGACTCAAGTAGTAGAGTAGCCTTGAGCACAGAGAGGCTCAAGGACAGTACCCAGGCCCTGACTTCAATTTCAGGACTGGCAAAAAAAAAAAAAAAGAATATATTTATTTAGTTCCTGTTTTACATACCTATATGAGAATATATTGAAGAATTACTTGTGTGTGTACATACCACTCCAGGGCTTGAACTCAGGGCCTGGGTACTATCCCTGAGAGTTTTTGCTCAAGGTTAGTGTTCTGTTATCTGAGCCACAGCTCCACTCCTAGCTTTTAGTGATTAATTGGAGGTAAGAGTTCCCCGGACTTTCTTGGCCCACTGGCTTCGAATTGTGGTCCTCAGATCTTAGTCTCCTGAGCAGCTAGGATTACAGGCATGAGCTACTAGCGCCCAGTGCTAATAAGGAAGTTTTGTACTGATCATTTGTTTGGTTGTTGCAGAACAATGAGATGGTGGAGCTTCAGAGAATCCGGATGAAAGATGAAATCCGAGAGTACAAATTCCGGGAGGCCCGCCTCCTTCAGGACTACACGGAGCTAGAGGAAGAAAACATCACACTGCAAAAGCTAGTGTCGACGCTGAAGCAAAACCAGGTAAGCTTTTGGGAGGTGTTTTACTTTCTGTTTTTCTGAATTCTACTCTAGATGGATTCTTATTTTCTGACAGCTGGTGTTCAATTTCCTCTTTATTTCTTAGAAAGAAGCTTGTCAATTAATTTTGTAGCCCCTTAGTATTCTCTCTGCAATATTTGTGCTTTACAAATTTCTCAATCTTCCTATCTTAGCTGAACTGTGAAAGAAAAAAAAAAGAAAGAAAAAATGTACCTACAACTAGTATAATTTCTAATAAAATCTAAACAAATTAAAATTGAGTAAGAAGAATGAGGAATCCTACTTATTAATTTATTTCAGGAGGAGGTTTAAAGAATCATAATAAATTTAATCTGACAACTTCTAATTATAAGCCAGGTCTATAAGCTTGATTTTTTGCTTGGTTTTGTGCTGGTCCTGGGGCTTGAATTAGGAGCATAGGGGTCTTGGGGCCTAGGTACTGTCCCTGAGCTTTTTTTGCTCAAGGCTAGTACTTTACTGCTTGAGCCACAGCTCCACTTCTGGCTTTTTTGCTGGTAAATTGGAGATAATAGTTTCATGGACTTTCCTGCCTGGGCTAGCTTCAAGCCATGATCCTCATATCTCAGCCTTCTGAATAGCTAGGATTGTAGGTGTGAGTCACCAGTGCCTGGCTGAATATCACAGTTTCAAATGCCTTTCCCTTCTCCATCTTGGTTCTTTCACATTTGGAGATTTCCAGTCATACTGTTACTAAAATCAATGAGACTTCAGGAGAGATATCTAAAAAGGAGGCCTTTGCCTGGCCCTTGAGTACCAAGTTCATGATGTTTTATGCAGGAAAGAATTTCAGGGTCTATTTAGAAGAGACCAAGAAAGGTTGTGGGTAGGTGAATGCTGGTGATCCATGCTTGTAATCCTAGCTACTAAGGAGGCTGAGATCAGAGAATCATAGTTCGAAGCCAGCTTGAACAAGAAAGTCTGTGAGACTCTTCTCTCTACTAAACTACAAAAAAAGCTAGAAGTGGAGCTGTGGGTCAGGTGGTAGAGCACTAGCCTTGAGTACAAAAGCTCAGGGACAGGGGCTGGGAATATGGCCTAGTGGCAAGAGTGCTTGCCTCCTATACATGAAGCCCTGGGTTCAATTCCCCGCATCACATATACAGATAAATGACCAGAAGTGGCGCTGTGGCTCAAGTGGCAGAGTGCTAGCCTTGAATTTAAATAAATAAATAAATAAATAAATAAATAAATAAATAAATAAATAAGTCTAGGCCCAGAGTTCAAGCTCCAGGACTATCACCAGAAGCAGGAGTGTGTATGTGTGTGTAGGGGGGGAGGGTATTATTGGTAAAGCAAATTGTAATGATCCAGATGTGGATGCCAGCACATTTGCTAGTGAATAGAAGGAGAACTAACGTCAAAGGCTGGGGGTTTGGCTCAAATGCTCCCCTTTCACCCAGCACTTGCTGTATTTAGTCATTTTTGTTGTTGCACTGCAATTTCAAGGTGGGTTTGCTCATAGATGTCTGAGCCTCCATCAAACAGATTGGCTGGGATGTCCTCTTCAAGATAGTTGCCCATTCCTAACAAACATTTCCTTTTGAAAAGATTTTTGTGCCCAGAGAACTCATCTCCCCCAATAGTTTTCCCCCCAGAGAAAGTGTCTTTCTTTAGGATATTCTTACTCAGATCCAAAAGCACAATTAATTATTTGAGCAAATGGGTAAGAGGGAAGGGTGCTCTTTTTCCCCTTTTGTTTCCTTTTTACCTTTTTCCTTTTCTTGAACTGGTAGGGGGGCTTGAATTCAGGGCCTGGGAGCTGTCCCTGTGCTTTTCTCCTCGAGGCTAGCACTCTGTCACTTGAGACATGGTGCCACTTCTGTCATGGACTCAAATCATGATCCTCAGATCTCAGCCTCCTGAGTAGCTAGGATTACCGGCCTGTCACTTTTTACATTAATTTCTAGCCTAATGTTAGAATTCTTTTTCAGGATTTAGGTCCACTAGAGTGTCCAATGGCGGTTTTGTAAGACCCAAAGTTTAGTTTTATGAATCTTCTCTAACCTATCTAATCCAGGTTGAATATGAGGGCTTAAAGCACGAGATTAAGCGATTTGAAGAAGAGACCGTCCTGCTGAACAGCCAGCTGGAGGATGCCATCCGATTGAAGGAGATTGCTGAGCACCAGCTGGAGGAAGCCCTGGAGACATTAAAGAATGAGAGAGAGCAAAAGAACAACCTGCGGAAAGAGCTGGCCCAGTACATCAACCTCAGCGACAGCCACATCAGTATCTCAGTGGAGGGACTCAAGTTCTCCGAGGAGGCGGGGGAGCCGAACAACGATGAGAAAATGAACGGCCACATCCACGGGCCTCTGGGAAAGCTGAACGGGGACTATCGGAGCCCAGCCTTGAGGAAAGGGGAGTCCTTGCACCCAGTCTCGGATTTATTCAGTGAGCTGAACATTTCAGAAATACAGAAATTGAAGCAGCAGCTTATGCAGGTATGACCTTGACTTGGGGCTGGTTGTGGGATTTTTAAATTTTTTGGCTCAGGGCCTGCGTGCTGTCACTGAGCTTTTGTGTTCAAAGCTGTGCAACATCTTCAATTAACCACCAAAAAGCCAGAGTGGAGCCATGGCTCAATTGGTAGAGAGATAATCTTGAGAGGGGAGGGGGTGGAGCCCAGGGACAGTGCCCAGACCCTGAGTTCAAGCCCCAGGATTGGCACAAACAAACAAACCAAAAAAGGTACAAAAATGTCCTAGATATAAATTACAAACACAGGTTGAAAATCTGAAACCAAAGGGTTTTAGATATTCCAACATGAGCTAAGTCTCCAACTTTTAGCATCTTCCAAACAAATGTCTTACAAATAGTTCATTCAGACTTTTAACTTTATCTTAGTGTACTACGTGTTTTGTTTTCGTTTTGGGTTGTGGGGCTTGAACTCTGTGCCTGGGCACTGTCTGAGCTCTTTTGCTCAAGGCTAGCACTTTGAACCACAGTGCCACTTCTGGTTTTCTGGTGGTTAATTAGAACTAAAAGTCTCATGGACTTTCCTGTCCAGGCTGGCTTTGAACCGTCATCTTCACATCTCAGCCTCCTGAGTAGCTAGGGTGACAGATGTGAGCCACAGGCAGTGGCCTATGTCTTCTTCAGCTTCCTGTCTTCCTGCTATTCCCTAATCAAATGCTGACTGTGGCTTCACCACTATCTGGGGCTTTTTTGTTCTGCAAATTGTTGGGCGCCTATAGATTTACTCAGGTGGGAATCAGCTTAACAAGCCTGGTAGGTGATTAAATTTGAAGCTTACTCTTCAATAGCAGTATTATCCCTCCAAAGTACTTGGGTAGCTGGTAATGAGAGGCTTAAGACTTGGCCATTAATCATTTATGTTTTTTAACAAAACATTTCTAAGGGAGGATTTACTTTCTCAATATATTGAATTTGATTTCAGAGATGAGAATATAATCCTAGCTTCTCTGGAGGCTGAGATTTGAGAATCATGGTTCAAAGTCAAGCCCAGGCTGACAAATCTGTGAGACTTTTACCTCAGCTAACCAGCAAAACAGCCAAAGTGGAGGTGTGGCTCAAGTGGAGCATAGAGACTAGAGTATAAAAGCCAAATGGGAGTGTAAGGCCCTGAATTCAAGCCCCAGTACTAGCAAGAAAATAAAAGCATGTTGAAGAACAAGTAAGTTTATAGCAAGAGGTGCTCAACAATGCACTTGACAGGTGGGAATGACAGGTGGGACCGGTTATGGGAGGCTCAGCATCGGTAGTCCCAGCCCTGCCCCTCCTAGGAAGTACCAGTTATGTCTTATCTGTCAGTTGATGACCAGAACTCCCCATGCCTTTCAGCTGACTGAGCGTCATCTACTCCTTCTTTCTTGGAAGCCCAGCACTTGATCTTCCCATAAAATGGGATTATGAGAGCCCTGCACCACCTCACTTCTGTAACCCCAGCTGCTTAGGAAGCTGAGACCTAGAGGATCACACTTCCAAGCCAGCCTGGGTAGACAAGTCCATAATACTCTTATCTCACCAGTGAATCATCAAAAGCCAGAAGTGGAGCTGTGGCTCATGTGGTAGAGTACTAGCCTTGAGCACAAAATCTCGGACAGCACCCAGGCCCTAAATTCAAGCCCCAGTATTGGCACCACAAAAAAAGGCCAAAAAATAGAACTATTATTTTTACTACTTAATTTAAACGTGTTCAACTTTTTTTTTTACCTGTTATTAGTCTTGCTGCTACCAGTACCAGGGCTTGAATTCAGGGCTTCATGCTCACTCTGCTTGCTCTCTCACTGCTGGTACTCTACCACTTAATTCACACTTCCAGTCATTTCCAATGGCATTTTGCTGGTTCATTAGAAATAAGTCTCTCAGATTTTTCTACCTGGGGTTGTTTTGGGACTACCTTCTTTCACTCTCAACCTGCTGAGTGTCAGGTTGTCCCCGTGAGTTGGGATTTGACATTGCTGCCACTTCTAAGTGCTGTGGGCCTCTGCTTATTGGGATGTGATAGCTGGCATTTTCACAGTCCACAGTTCTCAAGATTCCTCTGGGCGTGAATATAAAATATTATCTAGTGACAGCTGTGTGCCTCTGCTTAGTCATATTGGACAGTTTGTGACGTTAAGGCACACAGATCAGGGTATAGCATTCTAAAGGGAAAATGGACAATTCTTTTGGTTTTTTTTTTCATTGTTGGGCCTTGAACTCAGGGCCTGGGCACTGTTCCTGAGCATTTTTGCTCAAGGCTAGCACCTTACCACTTTGAGCCACAGTGCCATTTCCAGTTTTCGGGTGGTTAATTGCTGATAAAGAGTCTCATGGCCTTTCCTGCCTAGGCTGGCTTTGAACTGTGATCCTCAGATCTTAGCTTCCTGAGTAGCTAGGATGACAGACATGAGCCACCAGTGCTTGGCAAAATGGACAATTTTTAAAACTTTTTTCCCTATTAAGAACCCCTTTGATGTTGGGTGCTGGTGGCTTATGTCACCAGCTAGAGCACTAGCCTTGAGTGGAAAAAGCTATGAGGCAGCACCTAGGTCCTGAGTTCAAGCCTCAGTACTGGCAAACACACACACACACACACACACACACACACACACACACACACACAATTTTAAAGAATTCTTTTGACGATAGCAAACCTAGGCCATACTCTGTTTGGTCTTTTCTTACCTTGTAAGACAACACACACATACACACATACACACACACACACACGCGTATATATTTTTTCTCTTCTGAGTGTTTACTTAACCTCATTTTAAAAAACTGCTTGAATGACAGGAATATTGAGTGGCAAATTGCTTCACTGGCTTATTCACGAAAAAGAATGCAGTAAGTTACACACACACACACACACACACACACACACACACACACACTCCAAGTTGATATTATACTGCCACCTTCTGGGAGATGGTAACTAACAAAATCTAGCTGGGCGCAGAAGTGAATATCTGCAGTGCCAGGCTTTCTGGGGCTGCAGCAAGAGGATTGCTTGTGTCCAGGAATTCAAGGCACCAGGAACCTTAACATGACCCTGGTCTCAGAAAAGTAGAGAAACTTAAAACCCGATAGCAAGCTCTTTCCAGTTTTGTAGAATTGTCCAGATAAACAGAGTGTTCTTAGTGTTTAAGTGGAAACTGCTGTCCATGTCTGAAGGTGTCAAGAAGACTGCTATCATTTTACTGAGCATATCATAGAATGTGTGAACCACAGAAAGGGTGCAGAGGCAAGGATGGTAGGTCTGTGTCACATCAGCCTTTATGTGAAAGGGTCTATGTGTGTGTGTATGTTTGTGTGTTGGTACAGGGGCTTGAACTTCAAGACCTTGTAGTTTGCCTCACTTTTCTGCTTAAGGCTAGTGCTCTAGCATTTGAGCCACACCTCCACTTCTGGCTTTTTAGTGGTTAATTAGAGTTAAGAGTCTTGTGGACTTTTCTACACAGGCTAGCTTTGAACTGTGATCCTCAGATCTCAGCCTCCTGAGTTGCCAGCTGGGATTATACCAGTGCTCAAGTAGAGGGTCTCTTTCCCAGAAGAAGCTTGAGGTGAATATTTTACTTCATTATGTCTCCCTAGATTTTGGAGTAATCATTAACAAAACCCTAGATTTTAGTAAACTAGTTTTCATGTAATACTAGAAATGCAGTAAAAAAAAAATACATTTTATTCATCTGAGCATCCTTACAAAGTTGGCAAGAGGCCTTGGTAATTACCAGAGCATTTGGTGCTGTCCTGTATTTACCAAAAGTAAGCTTTAGGGTTTTTAATTTTGTTGTTGTCAGTCATGGGACTTGAACTCAGGGCCAGGGTACTGTCCCTGAGCTCTTTTGTTCAAGGCTAGTGCTACCACTTTGAGCCACAGTTTCATGGACTTCTCATGGACTTTCCCCGCCAGGCTGGCTTCAAACTATAATCCTCAGATCTCAGCCTCCTGAGTTGCTAGGATTATAGGCATGACCCACTGGTGCCTGGCTAGCTTTAGGTTATTATTGGAAAAATTGTTCTGACTATTTGGTGCCCTGAAGACCTCACAAATTCAAATAGATCATAGTTGATGTTTTCCAGTGACAATAAAGTACCTTAATTAGTTTATTAGAATAAAAATAAGTAGTCTCTGCCTGGAAAAACCAACTCAATTTAAAGAAGTTTTGAATGCCAGTGATGAAATTTCTTCTTCAGTAAGCAGCCCCTGCTTAACTTTACATTCACAGGATCTAAGCAGAGAATGTCCTCTTCCTCCTTTCTTCTCATTTCCTTCCCTTCTCTTCCCTGTCCCCTCCCCTCCCTCCTGTCCCCTCTCCTTTCCTTTTCTCTCTTCGCTCCTCTCTTCATCTTCCCTCCCCTTCCCTTCTCTCTCTATCCACTGGCTCTATAATTTTATAGGTGAGTGGCTAGTACTAATGGCTCACATGTATAATCTTAACTTCTTAAGATATGACATGCAGAACATGGAGGCTCAAAGGCAGTGGGGCAATCAAAGCCATGAGACCCTCAACTCCAGTTAGCCAGCAGAAAGCTCCACTGTAAGCAGGAGAGAAAAGCAAGAGCTTCAGGCCCTGAGTTCAAATCCCATCACTGCCAAAAATATAACAATAAGAGCTGGGAATATGGCCTCGTGGCAAGAGTGCTTGCCTCAAATACATGAAGTTCGATTCCTCAGCACCACTTATATAGAAAAGGCCAGAAGTGGCGCTGTGGCTCAAGTGGCAGAGTGCTAGCCTTGAGCAAAAAGAAGCCAGGGACAGTGCTCAGGCCCTGAGTTCAAGCCCCAGGACTGGCAAAACAAAACAAAACAAAACAAAAAATATAATGATAATTTCACAGGCAGTGTGAGAAAACAACAATGTTTCTGAACATTTAAATTAATGTTTTGTTGTGGCCTGATTGATACAGAAGAAATGGATCCATGTTATATTTGGATGTACTGTATTAAACACAATTTTAATTTTTTCTGTACAAATGGTCAGAGGTATGATGTACGTTTGTTATATATAATATATGTGTGGTATATATATATCCACTTAATTGTTTTGTTTTTAGGTTTCTTTTCCAGTCCTCAGGCTTGAACTCAGGGCCTGGGTACTGTCCCTGAGCTTCTTCTGCTCAAGGCTAGCACTCTACCACTTGAGCCACAGCACCACTTCCCGCTGCTTCTGTGTATATGGTACTGAGGAATGGAACCCAGGGCTTCATGCATGCTAGGCAAGCACTCTATCACTAAGCCACATTCCCAGCCCCCCCCCTTTTTTTTTTGTTATTGTTTGGTTGGTTTTGTGTTGGTACTAGTCCTTGATCTCATGGCTTTGTTCTCTCACTTTTTCACTCAAGGCTGGCACTTTAGCACTTGAGCTACAACTCCACTTGCAGCTTTTTTCTGGTTCATTAGAGATAAGAGTCTCACAAACTTTCCTGCCTGGGCTGGGTTTAAACTGAAACCCTCAGATCTCAGAGTCCTAAGTAGCTAGGATTACAGGCGTGAGCTACCAGCACCCAGCCTGTTTTGAGTTCTTACTTGAGTCTTTGGTATGCCCATGGGAGATCTCTTTTATCTCTGTACTCTCCAGAGTCTAGACTCATAGGATTGATGGATTCCCCTCCTCTGGTGTTTCTTTGTTTTCTGAAATCTTTTTTTTTATGGAATTCTCTTCTATTAGGGTTCACTCAGCTATGCATTTCCCAAAGTTGCTTCCTCTCACGCAAAGAATATTGTTGCACCTCAATTCTCCTTGCACATATTGATAAGAACTATACTTAGGTTGATATAAGAATGTCACTAATCATTTTAAGTGTCAAGTTGAGAGTCAGATGACTCAACAAAACCTAAACATAGAATTACGTGTGATTCATCTGTCCTGCTTCTGGGGATAGATCTGGAGCCTTGAAGCCTGTGCACGGAGAGACGCCTGTCTGCATTCCCATGTTATTAGAGTAGCTAAGATGTGGAGACAACCAAAGGCAAAGAAAATGTGGACTGAGCATGTTGGTGCACTCCTGCAATCCCAACAGATAGGAGAATTGAAAACTTGAGACTAGGGCTGGGGATATGGCCTAGTGGCAAGAGTGCTTGCCTCTCATACATGAGGCCCTGGGTTCAATTCCCCAGCACCACATATACCGAAAATGGCCAGAAGTGGCGCTGTGGCTCAAGTGGCAGAGTGCTAGCCTTGAGCAAAAAGAAGCCAGGGACAGTGCTCAGGCCCTGAGTCCAAGCCCCAGGACTGGCCAAAAAAAAAAAAGAAAACTTGACACTAGCCTGACTGACTCAAAAGGATAAAAAAGCAGGAGGAGGGCAAGGCCTGGGCCTGTTGTCCTAGCTATTCATGACACTGAGATCTGAGGTCCACAGTTCAAAGCCAGCCCAATCAAGAAAGTCTGTAAGACTGTAAGTCCTGAGGCTTGAACTCAGGGCCTAAGCACTGTTCCTGGCTCCTTTTTGCTCAAGGCTAGCACTCTACCGCTTGAGCCACAGCGTCACTTCTGTCTTTTTCTTTTTTTTTTTTCTTCTTCTTTTTTTTTTTTTTTTGGTACTGGGGATCGAACTCAGGACATTGCACTTGCTAGGCAAGCGCTTTGCCACTGAGCTACATCCCAGCCCACTTCTGTCTTTTTCTATATATGTGATGCTGAGGAATCAAACCCAGGGCTTAATGTATATGAAGCATGCACTCTACCACTAGGCCATATTCCCAGGCCATCTGTAAGACTCTTATCTTCAATTAACCACCAAAAAAGCTGAAAGTCGAGCTGTGACTCAAGTAGTAGAGAGCTGGCCTTGAACACAAAATCTTGGGGACAGTGCCCAGGTACACATGTACAAAAAGTTCTAATATGAATTCTGGTGTGTTTTCTTTCATGAATCTATCCAGTTACATGCAAATATATTAACAATAAAGCTGTGAAATTAAAAATAACTTCAGGAAGACATATTAACAGCAGTAATGACTAAGATATACTGTTTTCTTACACTGTATTTTGCATGTACCACGTTGGTTACTTGGGCAACCTGCTATACTATTAAAAAAAAATCCCTCAGTTCCAGAAAGAAGACTAAAAGAAGAGAAATAAGTAGCTATTCTTAGCCACGATACAAGACTATAATTAACTCAGTGGGTCTCTTAGATACTAGTCTTAGTCTACAGATGGAGATGAATATAGTGGCACTTAAAATATGAAATCGTTTTCTTCAGCTTTAGAGTGCGCTGCATTTGTTCATTCAAAGCACAAGGAAGCTGAAACGGTCTGAACACTTGCTTTTCGAAATCCAAATCTAATTTAGGGTACACAGAGCCTAAATAGAATGCTGGAAGTTTATACATTCATTTGTAACTTAGTAATTTAATATTATTTTTTGGTCAGATCACCTTAATTTTCTAGGGGAGAGGACTCTATCATAATATATATCTAGGGGCTGGGGATATGGCCTAGTGGCAAGAGTGCTTGCCTCGCATAATATATATCTATATAATACACAAATATATATTGTACAATACGTAATACATAATGTTGCATATATTTATATATAATATATGCACATATAAAATGCATTTCTGTTTATCATTATAATTTAATTTATTGTTATCTACATTTGCATAATATATGTATGTAATTGATAGCATTTATACATTTTATATACTACATAATTATATATCACATGTGTTAATATATCAGTGTATAACATATACTAAAGAAATGTTAGATAGACACCATTTCCTAATAAAATTAGGGTTGTTGTTTTTTTTGTTTTTGTTTTTTTTGCCAGTCCTGGGCCTTGGACTCAGGGCCTGAGCACTGTCCCTGGCCTCTTTTTGCTCAAGGCTAGCACTCTACCACTTGAGCCACAGCGCCACTTCTGGCCATTTTCTATATATGTGGTACTGAGGAATAGAACCTAGGGCTTCATGTATGGGAGGCAAGCACTCTTGCCACTAGACCATATTCCCAGCCCTTGGGCTTCTTTTTTGCTCAAGGTTAGCACTCTGCCACTTGAGCCACAGCGCCGCTTCTGGCCATTTTGTATATATGTGGTGCTGAGGAATTGAACCCAGGGCTTCATGTATAAGAGGCAAGCACTCTTGCCACTAGGCCATATTCCCAGCCCAGCCCAATATATTTCTGACAAAATCAATTCAGGCCAGGTGCTCACACTTACAGTTTTAGCTACTCAGGAGGCTGAGATCTAAGGATTATGATTCAAAGCCAACTCAGGCAAGAAAGTCTGTGAGACTCTTATCTCCAATTAAACACCAAAAAACTGAAGTGGGTCCGTGGCTCGAGTGCTAGGCTTGAGGCACAACAGCTCAAGGAGGGGTTAGGGATTTAGCTCAGTAGAAGAGTATTTGTGTTGGTCCTGAGTTTGGTCCTCAGCTCTGGGGGGCTCAGAGTGCAAGCCCCACATCTGACCAAGAGAGAACAGAAAAGAAATTACATTGGACATGGGAAACAGGATTGTATCCAGCACAAGCATGAAAGAGACCAAGCTTTATATGCTTTTTTCAAGTGTTAATTGTGAAGAAACTGGTAGACTTTTGTCCTTTCATCCATTGAAAATGTATGTGTTAAATATGAACTGTCAAAGTATAGATGAAAAGCAATTCTAAATACATGACCAACTTGTTGCATGTATGCTGGTACTGGGTCTTGTGCTCTTGCTTGTCTTTTTCACTCATGACTGGTGTTTTATCATTGGAGCCACACCTCCAACTTCCAGCTTTTTGCTGGTTAACTGAAGGTAAGATTCTCAGGGACTTTTCTCCCCAGTCTGACTTTGAAGTGTTATCCTCAGATCTTAGCCTCCTGAGTAGCTAGGATTGCAGGTGTGAGCCCTGGTGCCCAGCATGTTACTTCATTTATCAGAATACTTCTCCCTCTGAAACAGTCTTGCATCACAGTTCATTTTGGCTTGATTGATTTTTTTTTTTCCCCAAAGGCTTTTCCTATTGGAGAGCTTTTGGAAACAGCTTTGTCATGCCCACTAATGAGGCTTTTACAGGAAGGTCATTGAATTTTCAAGGGAAAAAAGAGCAAAACCTCCTGGACTCCATTTCTACTGTGTTTATTCATAATGCCAGTAATTGAATATGTAGATTCCCCATTTCCTTTATGAAAAATTCAAATGGATTTTCTTTCCATCAAATACCATATTGTAAGTTACATACTTTTTCGATTAACTTATCAAAATTGCTGAATAAGCCTGGTGCTGGTGGCTTAAGCCTATAATACTAGCTACTCAGAAGGCTCAGATCTGAGGACCACAGTTCAAAGCCAGCCGGGGCAGGAAAGTCCCTGAGATTCTTATCTTCAATTGACTAGCAAAAAAACAAAAGTGGATCTGTGGCTCAAGTGGTAGAATGCTAGCCTTAAGCAAAAAGCTGAGTGCCCCCCAGGCCCTGAGGTCAAGCCCCAGTACCAGCACAAAGGAAGGAAGAAGGGAGGGAGGGAGGGAAGGAGGGAGGGAGGAAGGGAGGGAGGGAGGGGGGAATGAGGGAGGAGGTAACAAACAGTACAAGAAGTGTATCCAGGGTTGGGAATATGGCCTAGTGGCAAGAGTGCTTGCCTCCTACACATGAAGCTCTTGGTTCGATTCCCCAGCACCACATATATGGAAAACGGCCAGAAGGGGTGCTGTGGCTCAGGTGCTAGCCTTGAGCGGGAAGAAGCCAGGGATGGTGCTCAGGCCCTGAGTCCAAGGCCTAGGACTGGCCAAAAAAAAACAAACAAGAAATGTATCCAATGCCTAGGGTATGAAACTGTAACCTCTGTACATCAGTTTGACAATAAAAATAAAAGAAAAAAGAAAAAAAGAATAAGAAAACCCACCCTAAGTTAATTTCAAATCTTGGGAAATTGGCTCTCCTACAGTTTTTTAAGTAGTCCTAGGGTTTGAACTCAGGACCTGGCTGCCATCCCTCAGCTTTTATGCTCAAGACTAAGACTACCACTTGAACTTCAGCTCCACTTCTAGTTTTTTGCTGGTTCATTGGAGATAAGAATTTCGTGGACTTTCTTGCCCAGGATGGCTTTGAACCTCAATCCTCAGATCCTGGCCTCCTGAGTAGCTAGGATTACAAGCAGAAGTTTTGGCCTCAGTATTGCTACCGTTTTTGTTGTTTTTCTTTTGTTTTGTTTTGGTGGGCTTGGGGCTTGAGCTCAGGGCCTGGATGCAGTCCCTGAGACTCTTTGTGCTCTATCACTTGAGCCACAGCGCCACTTTCAGCTTTTTCTGAGTAGTTTATTGGAGATAAGAGGCTCAGTTGCAAACTGCCGTGAGTGCCTTGTCCCACCGCTGCAGGAGCAAAGCAGTGATGGAGACCAGAGCATGGAATCGGCTGCCTAATACCAGTAACAGATTCCGAGGGTCCCCTAAACAGGGCTTTTAGGGGAGTGTATGCAGAAAGCAGGATAGCAGTCTCTTTAAAGTTACCGACACCAGAATGGGGGAAACAATTGTAGGATTGGTGACTTCCTGAAAAACAGGAGGTGAAGGTGAGCAGTAAACAAACAATTTGGTTAGGCTCCAAGGTCTGGGGAAGTTTGGAAGTTGGGTAGTTCACTACCCAACTACCGTTGAGAGTCTGTGGCCTTTGTAATGCTAAAAGCAATAGATCTTTCTTGGGCCAAGGCTCTCAGCCTTCTGAGAGTCAGAATGGCATTCCAAATCTCTTTGGCAGACCTCATGGCTCCGCACTTACAGGTTCCCACAAGGCTCACAGACTTTTCTGCTGAGGCTGGCTTTGAATCGCACCTGCTGCAGGTTTTTAAGTTTTTTAATGTGCTGGTGTTTTCTGGATAAAGCTCATCATCGCATTGAAGCCATTCAGAGGCTGTCTTCTGCATTTCAGGTAGAGCGGGAGAAGGCCATTCTTTTGGCCAACCTGCAGGAGTCCCAGACGCAGCTGGAGCACACCAAGGGCGCACTGACAGAGCAGCACGAGCGAGTGCACCGGCTCACAGAGCATGTGAATGCCATGAGAGGCCTGCAGAGCAGCAAGGAGCTGAAAGCAGAGCTGGATGGGGAGAAGGGCCAGGACTCCACAGAAGAGGCCCATGACTATGAGGTAGACATCAATGGCTTAGAGATCCTTGAATGCAAATATCGGGTGGCAGTCACCGAGGTGATTGATTTGAAAGCAGAAATTAAGGCCTTAAAAGAGAAATACAATAAGTCTGTGGAGAACTATACAGAAGACAAGGCCAAGTACGAGAGTAAGATCCAGATGTATGACGAGCAGGTGACCAACCTGGAGAAGACCACCAAGGAGAGTGGCGAGCAAATGGTGCACATGGAGAAGGAGCTGCAAAAGATGACCAGCATCGCCAATGAAAACCACAACACACTGAACACGGCCCAGGATGAGCTGGTCACATTCAGTGAGGAGCTTGCTCAGCTTTACCATCACGTGTGTCTGTGTAACAATGAGACTCCCAACAGGGTGATGCTGGATTATTACAGACAAAGCAGAGTCACCAGGAGTGGCAGCCTAAAAGGGCCAGATGACCCCAGGGGACTCTTGTCACCCAGACTTGCCAGGCGGGGGGTGTCATCCACAGTAGAACCCAAGACATCACCGGATCCAGGTCCCAAAGAAAACACTGAGGCCAGCAAAGAGCCGAGTCCAACCAAGACCCCCAATATCTCTCCCATTATTACTGCCCCCCCCTCCTCTCCAGTGTTAGACACAAGTGATATTCGCAAGGAACCAATGAATATCTACAACCTCAATGCCATCATCCGGGATCAGATTAAGCACCTGCAGAAGGCAGTGGACAGATCCTTGCAGCTGTCTCGTCAGAGAGCAGCAGCTCGGGAGCTGGCCCCCATGATTGATAAAGACAAGGAAGCCTTAATGGAAGAGATCCTCAAGCTCAAGTCCTTGCTGAGCACAAAGCGGGAGCAGATCGCCACGCTGCGGGCTGTACTGAAGGCCAACAAACAGGTAATTACTGTGTGCCCACATCAGCATGTTAGATAGCTTTATTGAAAGTTCCTGATTTGATTGAATTTCCAGAATGATCAAGATACAAATTCCAATTTCCTGGTCATGGTGGCTCACACCTATAATCCTAGCTACCCAGAATGCTGAGATCTGAGGGTCTAGTTCAAAACCAACCTGGATAGAAAAGCCCATGAGACTTTGTCTCCAGTTAACCAGCAAAAGAAGTCAGAAATGGAGGTGTGGATCAAGTGGTACTTGAAGTGGTACTCAAGTGATACACACACACACACACACACACCCTATGGGCAAAGTGGAACTTTATTTTGGCCCTCACCTTAATGGAGTAGAAAGTATTAGAGTGTCAGGGCTGGGAATATGGCCTAGTGCAAGAGTGCTTGCCTCTCGTATACATGAAGCCCTGGGTTCAATTCCCCAGTGCCACATATATAGAAAATGGCCAGAAGTGACGCTGTGGCTCTAGTGGTAGAGTACTAGTCTTGAGCAAAAAGAAGCCAGGGACAGTGCTCAGGCCCTAGTCCAAGGCCCAGGACTGGCAAAACAAGAAAAAAAAGAAAGAAAGAAAGAAAGTATTGGAGTGTCTAGGCAGTCTATGGTACAAAGTTAGGTTTGGTTGTTTTGGTTTGGTTTTTGGTGCTGGTCCTGGCTCTTGAGCTCAGCGCCTAGGGCATTGTCCTTGAGCTTTTGTGTTCAAGGCTAGTGCTCTACAATTTGATCCACAGCTCTACTTCAGGTTTTCTGGAGTCTCACTGTATTTCCTTCCCAGGCTGGCTTTGAACCATGATCCTCAGATCTCAGCCTCCTGACTAGCTGGGATTACAGGCATGAGCCACTGGCCCTTATCTATGTCTTTTATTCTATGTTTCAGGACCACATAGCATGGTACAAGAATACTTAATTCTTAATCTATTTCATTAGGAATATGTACTCTCTCTCTCTTATTTAACTTGTTAATAAAATCCTTCTTAGATGAAGTGTAGTTTTGGTTCCCTCCATGGCTTATCTATTGAACTCCTGTCCTGACCATTGCCCTTGATGCTGGTTAACTTACAGCTGGACAATTTCTAGGTCACTTTAACACGTTATCATTTTACAGCATGGCTTGACATTTGAAAGGCTCTTCCTTGCCAGGTGCCAGTGGCTCATGCCTGTAATCCTAGCTACTCAGGAGGCTGAGATCTGAGGATTACAGTTCCAAGCCAGCTTGGGCAGGAAATTCTCTGAGACTTATCTCTAATAAACTACTTAGAAAAAGCTAGAAATGGGGCTGTGGCTCAAGTGGTAGAACACTAGCCTTGAGCAAAAGAAACTCAGGGATAGCACCCAAGCCCTGTGTTCAAGCCTCAGCAAAAACCAACAACAGAAAAAAACCTGCTTACAGGGCACTGGTAGTTCATACTTATAACCTTACCAATTCAGGAGGCTGAGATCTGAGGATCCAGATTCAAAGCCAACCCAGGCAGGAAAGTTTGTGAGACTCTTACCTCCAATGAGGCACCAAAAAGCCATGTTGTGCCAAGTCGTGAGACCACCACCAAGAAGGCCACCGAGACTCAGACACTCCGAAATGCAAAAGCAAGGCAAGGCTTTATTTAAGCGAGCTGCAACTCGGGCCTTGTCCTACCACCGACACAGCGGAGGTTAGGAGGGAGCCCCGAGCTGTGATTACACAGGGCTTATAAAGGCAAAGAACAAGGTTACAACAATCAGGTGTTCAAGCAAGCAAGATTAGGACACAGGTACAAATCTGATTGGCTCAGGGTTCGATTCTAAAATGGGGTTCACCTGGTAAAATGGGGCCTGACTTCAAAGTCTGGCACTTCAGCCAGAAGTAGAGCTGTGGCTCAAGTGGTAGAGCATCAGCCTTAAGTACAAAAGCCTTAGTGTAAGGTACAGTGTGCAGGCCCTGAGTTCAAACCCCAGTACCGGCACAAAAGGAAAAACAGAAAACTTTCCCGTGTCCAATGTGTATATGTATATGCTTATTCCAATCTAAGCTGCTTCCCTTTTCCCTTGATAAGAGGAACTAGCAGCCCCATAAATACACGCATCTGACAGGCTGTCCTGCTGGATTTTTCTGCTCCAGACCGCTGAGGTGGCCCTTGCTAATCTGAAGAACAAATATGAAAATGAAAAGGCAATGGTGACTGAAACAATGACGAAACTCAGGAATGAACTGAAGGCTCTGAAAGAAGATGCGGCTACCTTCTCATCCTTGAGAGCCATGTTTGCCACAAGGTAACTGTCTTCCTTCCTGTCCCCTTTGGAGTGACACCCAGGAGGGTTGCCAGTGTGTCTTTGCAGACTTGCATGGCATTCGATATGTGCTGCAAGACAGAACTGGAAGAAAATGTATGAGATTTGACTTAATTAAGGGTCAAATTTTACAAGCCACATTTCCAGAGCCTTCTGAGCTCACTGGACCAAACAATTCTATTATATAAACATGCTTTTAAAAAGCTGGCCACTAGTGGCTCACACCCTGTCATCCTAGCTGTCAGCCTTCTGAATACAGAAGGCTGAGCTCTGAGGACCACGGTTTGAAGCCAGCCTTGGCTTAGAAAATCTGTGAGGTTCTTATCTCCAGTTAATCAGCAAAAAGCTGGAAGTGGAGGTGTGATTCAAGTGGTAGAGCAGTAGCCTTGAGTAAAATCAGCTAAGGAAGAGCTCAAGGCCCCAAGCTCAAGGCCCAATGCCAGTCCCACCCCCACCCCCACCCTATCCCCCCACAGTCAGTCTAGCTCTTAAGTTTATTTGTATTTTGGTGTTTTGTTTTTTTTTATTAGTAGTCCTAGGCCTTGAACTCAAGGTCTGAGCACTGTCCCTGGCTTCTTTTTTTTTTTTTTCTCAAGGTTAGCACTCTGCCACTTGAGCCACAGCGCCACTTCTGGCCTTTTCTATATATGTGGTGCTGAGGAACGGAACTCAGGGCTTCATGTATATGAGGCAAGCACTCTTGCCACTAGGCCATATTTCCAGCCCTGTCCCTGAGCTTTTGTACTCAAGGCTAGTGTTCTACCACTTGAGCCACAGCTCCACTTCCAGCTTTTTTATTTTTTATTTTTTGTAGCTAATTAGAGATAAGAATCTTGGGGCTGGGGATATGGCCTAGTGGCAAGAGAGCTTGCCTCGTATACATGAGGCCCTGGGTTCAATTCCCCAGCACCACATATACAGAAAATGGCCAGAAGGGGCGCTGTGGCTCAAGTGGCAGAGTGCTAGCCTTGAGCAAAAGGAAGATTCTTTTTTTTTTTTGGCCAGTCCTGGGCCTTGGACTCACAGCCTGAGTACCATCCCTGGCTTCTTCCCACTCAAGGCTAGCACTCTGCCACCTGAGCCACAGCACCCCTTCTGGCCGTTTTCTATATATGTAGTGCTGGGGAATCGAACCGACAGCTTCATGTGTAGGAGGCAAGCACTCTTGCCCCTAGGCCATATTCCCAGCCCGAGATAAGAGTCTTACAGACCTTCCTGCCCAGGCTGGCTTTGAACCACCACGCTCAACTTTCAGCCTCCTGAGGCTAGGATTACAGGCATGAGCCCCTGATGCCTGGCACAACTTTTCAATATTTTGGGAATGTCATTATTTTCAGGGGACTTTGGGTCTCTGAAATCACAGTTGAGGGGAGCTCAGAGCACATTCACTTCAGATCCAGTCTCATCTACCCCGTTCCCTCCTGACCACTGTTGTATTGGGGCTCCAGGTGTGATGAGTATGTCACCCAGCTGGATGAGATGCAGCGGCAGCTAGCGGCTGCAGAGGATGAGAAGAAGACGCTGAACACTTTGTTACGAATGGCTATTCAGCAAAAACTCGCCCTGACCCAGCGGCTGGAGGACTTAGAGTTTGATCATGAGCAGTCTCGACGCACCAAAGGCAAACTTGGAAAGAGCAAGCTCGGCAGTCCTAAAGTAAGTGAGGCGGTGTCAGCCACCCTGCCCACCGTACACACTTACCCCCTGCATAGGCCGCACTCACAGACACCCAGCTCGAGGGGCAGCAGTGGCACTCAGAGGAAAAGGTATGCCTTAGTGATTTTCACACTATGATGTGGTGGCCAGTTTTGGTTAACTGGGGTCTTGTGGAGGATGAGGAGGGGGAATGAAAATAGAAACGGGCTGGACTACTGGGGGGAGGGGACTTGCTTATGTTGCTGTTTCTAGATGAAAAGCATGGAAGAATTATGTGTATGTATTCCTTTCTTGCCATATCCAACTCGTAATTATCCATAATGCAGTATTCAGTTGCCTGTTCCTATGTTGGTTCCTGTGTGTATGCCTCAAGAGTATCTTTCTCTTGTCTCCAATTTAATGATGGATAGGTAAAAATGGATGTGTAACATGAACCAACCTGTGGCTGGGCACCCATGGCTCATGCCTGCAATCCTAGCTACTCAGGAGGCTGAGATCTGAGGATCGGAGTTTAAAGCCAGCCCACACAGGAAAGTTAGTGAGACTCCTATCTCTAATCAATCAGCAAAAAAACCAAAAAAGCCACAATTGGAAGTGTGGTAGAGCACTAACCTAGAGCAAAAAAAAGCCAAACAAGAATGGTAGGCCCTGAAGTTCAAGCCCCAGTACTGGCAATCATCATCACCATCATCATCATTATCATCACCATCATCATCAATGTTTAACACAGGCTATCATTTTAAATGTCATTGAACCCCCTGCCCACCAGAAATGGAATTATTTCTTTCTAATGGAGATAGGATATGAATCTGTTTGTTAAGAGAAGTCTTGTCTCTACAACTCAGACTACTCTAATTTTAAAAGTATGCTTATGTTTAGGTAAAATAGAATATGAATAGTCATTGTTATGACTTTGTTTCTTTAGTTTTGTTTTTCAGCCAGTCTTGGGGTTTGAACTCAGGGCCTGGGCACTGTCCTGAGCTCTCTTTGCTCAAGCTTTTTTTCATTTGGCATGTGAATATTGCTGAGAGAAGCGCTTGTAAGCTTTTTAGAAGTTTGATTTTGTGACTTCACTCCCCCTAAAAAATCCTGGCTATTGAGTTATACACCTTGTTTTTGCAGTTCAATACGCTTCAGGATTGTTTATTTTAGGACCTTTCCTTAAAACATATCAAAGAATACGAGTAGTTTCTATTGTTGGTTCAAATTGACTAACTATATGCTAAATCTGTCTTCCAGTATATATCCCACAGTTTCCAAAATGAGTTGTATCTTGATGTTGAAAAGAATATATATGTATATATATATATATACACACACATATATATATATGCAAAAAAAATTAAGTGCCCAGGTACCAGTGGCTCATGCCTGCGATCCTGTCTACTCAGAGGCTGAGATCTGAGGATTATGGTTCAAAGCTAGCCTGGGCAGGAAGGCCATGAGATTCTTATTTCCATTTAACCAGCCAAAAGCTGGAAATGGAGCTGTGGCTCAAGTAGTAGAATGCTACTAGCCTTGAGCAAAGAGGCTCAGGGACAGTGCCCAGGCCTTGCATTTAAGTCCCAAAACTGGCATAAAAAAAAAATGAGTGGCAATATAAATAATGTTATCACCGATCAAGCATTGAAAGGTAATTAAAGTAAAACTTTTTTGTTTCCTATATGTATTTTTCTTGGATCTCCTGCAAGACAATTTTCACCTTCCCTTTGTGATCAGAGCCGTCCCAGGACTCCGGGGGCTCCTTACCTACAGAATTTATTAAGAGTTGCCCCCGACCCCACCTCCAGTGAGTCATATCTTCTGAAAGGCCCCCCTTCCATGAGTGAATTCATCCAAGGGCACCGACTCAGCAAGGAAAAAAGGTTAACCGTGGCTCTACCAGGTAAACATTTTTTCCTTGGGTGCATGTGACGCAATGGTAGTTGAATAGAAGCCTCTCCCCTTCCTTCCAGCCCTTGGCCAACTCTCTAATTCATGGAGTCAGACCTTGAGGAGTTGCAAATTCCTGCTACCAACTGAACTCAAAACTTCTTTCCATAGGACTTTCTAGAAGGTTCCTTCTTGACTACAGCTACGAGAAGTCTGCAAGGGCTTCCCACCTAATGACTAGGGAGGAAAAAGGAAGAGTTGGAAGGAATAGGAGAGAGGACCGGGCAATTGAGCTACCTTAACCTTGCAGGACAGACGTGGTCAGATTTTTGTGTTTCAGTCATCATTTGTGTTTCTTGTCATCATCTGTTCTGTAATTTCAGCGAAGGGAGCTCGATTTGTCACAGGCCTTCTGCAGTGGCTCAGCCTGTGTCCTTGGTCATATGATCAGGACATGCAAATACTCACGCTTGTCATCTGCCTGGCGCAGGCATGTGCTGGCTGAGGCTGCGAGGGCCAGCGTTGTCCTTTGCCAGGGTCTCCACCGCTGCCTCTTAAACTCCTGGCCTGCTCTATGATTTTCTATTCTCTCCAGCCCTTTAGTGGAGCTTTGTCTTTGCCACCTATGCAGTAGTTAGTTGGTATAGTTGCTTTTATTAAATTGACTTTGATTTTACTTCCTATCTCTTTTATTTCAATTAGACCTTAATTTTTCTTTTTAGAAATCAGAACCTTTGACAACTCCAGTACTTTCTTATGTGATACATGAAATCTTACTGGATGATTGGGGTTAAAGTAGGTGGTAGGATAACTTACATCACAGAGTTTATTAATTCCTGATGTTCTCACAGAAGGAGGAACAAGAATGATAAGTGCATTGGAATGGCATTATAGGCCAAATAAGTGTGTGCGTGTGCACACGAGTGCACACACACACATACACACACACACACAGTTCTTCTCCCAGCTACATCTGCTTTCAGAATTCCTTTCTTACAGTTTTAGATCCCTTCAGAAGGTATCTGAAATATTCAGATAATGATTAACCAAGTCATCTAACTTGGATAAACCCCACAAAAATCATTTTTAGTGTTCCAAATGGGTTTAACAGTCCTGTCTACTTGACTTTAGCATAGACAATGATATGATTAATAAATGATTTCTATTGTGTTTAAGTTTCATAGCCTTTAATCTTATCAGCCTATCAAAACAGTTAAGATGAGTAAAGGGGGTTGGGGATATGGCCTAGTGGCAAGAGTGCTTGCCTCCTATACATGAAGCCCTGGGTTCAATTCCCCAGCACCACACATATGGAAAACGGCCAGAAGTGGCACTATGGCTCAAGTGGCAGAGTGCTAGCCTTGAGCAAAAAGAAACCAGGGACAGTGCTCAGGCCCTGAGTCCAAGCTCCAGGACTGGCCAAAAAAAAAAAAAAAAAAAAGATGAGTAAAGACTAACAAAACCTCATTATTTGGTTATGTTTGATCTGTTTGGTCCTTGGCAATATGAATATCTGTTTGACATCATTATCATTGCCTTGTGAAAGCCATTAATACTGTATCATATGCTTTTCCTCTTTTCTACTTCATCTTTTCATTTCTATTTATTCTACTTTAAACTTTATTCCAGTGTTATTTCCACACCGGTCACTCCCCCTGGATAGTTCTCTCCTCGTTAGGTGGTTCGTTAGGTGGTAGGCGCTGCTGGGGTTGCCTTCTACCTTCTGCTCACCTACTCAGTCTCTTCAAGACTGAAATCATAAGTTAGAAGTTAAACATCTTTATGATATTGTTGTTAAGAAGAGAATCATAGACCCAGGGGCTGGTGGCCCACACCTGCAATCCTAGCAGTTTGAGAGGCTGACATCTGGAGGATTGTGGTTTCAGGCAAGACCAGACAGAAATGTCTGAGAGACTCCATCTCTTAAAAAACCAGCAAAAAGCAGGGCTGGGGGCATGGCTTAAGTGGTAGAAGGTCAGCTGAGCAAGCAATCCAAAGGAGTATATGGTCCTGAGTTCAAATCCTAGTACTCCCCCACAAAAGGGAAGACGTATATTAGTGAAATAATTAACCTCACAAAATGTTTTTCCTATTTTCTATTCTAAATCTTTTTATTACTCTGTACGCACTGTAAGTACCTTTCATTCTAAGGGTAGTTAGCATAGGTGAATGGGTGTTGGTTATGTGATCTTAAATTCTTTACTATTAGTTGGGTGCTAGTGACTCACACCTGTAATACTAACTGCTCAGGAGGCTGAGATCTGAATATTGTAGTTCAGAGCCAGCCTAGGCAGAAAAGTCTGTGAGATTGAGATTCTTAATCTCCAACAAACTACCTACCCTCCACTCTCCACCAGAAAAAAACAAAAACAAAAAACAGAAGTGGAGCTGTGGCTTACATGGTAAAGCTCTATCTAGCCTAGGGCAAAAGAAGCACAAGGACAGCGCCCAGACCCTGAATTCAAGCCCTGAGACTGGCACAAAAAAAAAAAAAAGGAAGGAAAGGAGGGAGTGAGGGAGAAAGAAAGAAGGAAGGGAAAGAAAAAAGGGAAAAAAGTGTCTACTGTCTAGGTGCTTGTGGCTCACAGCTATCATCCTAGCTACTCAGGAGGCTGAGACCTGGAGGATGGTAGTTCAAAGTCATCCCAGGCAGAAAAGTCTATGAGACTCGGTCTCCAACTAACTAGCAAAAAGCTGC
Source organism: Perognathus longimembris pacificus (assembly GCF_023159225.1). NCBI lineage: Eukaryota > Metazoa > Chordata > Mammalia > Rodentia > Heteromyidae > Perognathus > Perognathus longimembris. The sequence continues at coordinate 67,239,026 of NC_063161.1, forward strand.
AAGTGGAGATCTGGCTCAGTGGTTGGGTGCCAAGCTGTGAGTAAATAGAAAAGCCAAGCAGTTTGAGTTTAAGCCCTGGTACTGGCAGGGACAGGAAGCTAAGATATGAGGATCACAACTCAAAGCCGGCCCAGACAGAGATTCTTATTTCTAATTAACCACCAAAAAGCTGGAGGTGCAGCTGTGGCTTAAGTAGTAGAGTTCTAGATTAGTACAAAAAAAAAAACCTCAAGGACAGTGCCCAGTTCCTGAGTTCCAGCGCATGCATACTCACAAACACACATAAAAAGCTAGGGCTGATAAAGTAGCTTAGTGGTAGAGTATACGGGGCACAGATTTGTGAGCCAGTGGCTCATACCTGTAATTCTATATACTCAGAAGGCTGAGATCTAAGTGTCACAGTTCAAAGCCAGCCTGCATAGGAAAAAATCTGTGAGACTCTTATTTCCATTTAACTGCTAGAAAAATGGAAGTAGAGCTGTGGCTCAAAGTGGTAGAGTGCTAGCCTTGAGCACAAAAGCTCAGGGACAGTTCAAGGCCCAGGACTGGCACAGAAATTAAAGTCACTGATAAAGTCTAACATCACAAATTAAGTTTTTTATTTTTTAATATACCCATAAAAGCCCAAGTTTTTCATGGTTTTAGCTGCTACTACACTGTACTAGAATCCAGGGACTTTCTCTCTCTCTTTTTCTTTTCTTGTCTTTCTTACTTTCTTTTTTTTGACATTTAGGTTGTTTTTGGCACTTCAGTGTGCCCTGTCCAACACAGGAGCTATTTCTCATGTAACTGCTTTAGTTTTAGCATGTTCTTGGGACATGATTAGATTCATCATTGCTCCTCTTAAAGAAATGGTTTAAAAGAAGCTCCCACAATTTCAGAACCCTGCATTTAAAGATTTATATCAGAATATGATCATTGATTTGTTTATTTTAGGATAATAATAGCCTAGGATAGGACTATCATCTTAATTAAACTTATTTTTTCTGGTACTGGGGCTTGAACTCAGGGCTACACACTCTCCCTTAGTCTTTTTTGGCTCAAGGCTGGCACTCCACCACTTGAGCCACTGTCTCACTTAAAGCTTTTTGCTAGTGAATTGGAGATAAGAGTTACACAGATTTGACTGTCTGAGCTGTTTTTGAACTGTGATCCTCAGATCATAGCCTCCTGAGTGGCTAGGAATACAGCTGTCAGCCACCACTGACTAGCTAAATTCATTTTTAATGGATCTAAAATTGGAGCCTTTCTTAGTTGGAAGGGGTACATTTCTTCTTGCTGAGGATCTATTTTTGTTGCTCTGAAGCCAATCATCTACTGTGTTTACTCTAAACAGAGCCTCACCTCCAAGTTCTTCACTGCATTTAAGATAACATCTAGGCTAGGAATATGGCCTAGTGGCAAGAGTGCTTGCCTCCTATACATGAAGCCCTGGGTCCGATTCCTCAGCACCACATATATAGAAAATGGCCAGAAGTGGCATTGTGGCTCAAGTGGCAGAGTGCTAGCCTTGAGCAAAAAGAAGCCAGGAACAGTGCTCAGGCCCTGAGTTCAAGGCCCAGGACTGGCCAAAAAAAAAAAAAAGATAACATCTAATACAAAAAGCACAACCAGTGTGTGGTGTGGGTGTGTGTCATCAGCACTTAAAGTAGAAGGTAGGGGTAGGTGCCATCAGCTTCCCACTGAGTGATACCATCTCCTTCCAGTTGGATAGTACTATTCTGCTTCTGGCCCAGTGGTCCCATCCACTTCTGGTGAAATAGTAGAGGTCCTCTCCTGGTCAAATGATACTATCCACTTTTGGTCCAGTGGTACAATTCTACTTCCTGTCCATTGATACCATTGTGCTTCTGGCCCAATGGTAATCAGATCCCCGGTGCAGGTATTTCAATGAGTATGCTACAGAGTGCACAGCAAATACATTTTGTTTCTGGCTGTCCAGATAGTCCTTACCTACTCTTTATTCATAACATCCTTTGAGAAACATACAGTAGGTATTTACAGAATAAGTCATTATATTAGTCATATTAGAATCAGATAAATATAAATCTTTTTCTCTTTTAATGCACTACTTGACATCAAAAGCAAAAAGAGGTAAGTTGGTGATAAACTTGTAGGTGAACTTTGTTTTCCTTAGATTTATTCCTAAATAGCTTTGTGCTTTAAGTTTCTACAAATCAAATCCTTTCACATTAGAATGAAGCTTGTCATTGTAAATCTTTGTTGGTTTTTTCCTCAAAAAAGGTTGCCTTCTGTAAACTTGGATTTTTAAGAACTATATACTATTTAAACATAGTTCTCCTTTAAGTTGTGGTTTCATTTATACATAGGAACACAGAACATTGTAAACACTTGGTTTAGTTTTGGAATTTCTGAGTGGTTTCCTCCAAAAACTGTGGATGATGTATTATAAGGATTTCTTTCAATTAAAAAGGAAGAAGAGGGCTGGGGATATAGCCTAGTGGCAAGAGTGCCTGCCTCGGATACACGAGGCCCTAGGTTCGATTCCCCAGCACCACATATACAGAAAACGGCCAGAAGCGGCGCTGTGGCTCAAGTGGCAGAGTGCTAGCCTTGAGCGGGAAGAAGCCAGGGACAGTGCTCAGGCCCTGAGTCCAAGGCCCAGGACTGGCCAAAAAAAAAAAAAAAAGGAAGAAGAAAGTAAAGAAACAATTGACAGTGATGAAAATCTGTGATTTGTAGATCCATCAATTTACAGAAGAGGATACCCTGAATTGCTCAGAATATTTTCTAGCATGATTTTTTTTGTCATGCTTAAAGAAAATGAAGAGCATATTGAATAAGAAAAATCAAACACATTCCATTGAGTTGTGTTTTGAATTTTTCTTGTCCTAACAATTCTAGTTTTTAGTGGAGTCTTGGTTATAGCTTGGTTAACATCCCTCTTAAGATGATGACTGAATTATGACATTTGAAAGGAGTGGCTGGGCTTCATTTGTGTATGCTAATTGACTTAGCTTATGAAAGATAGGCCTGCTTTTTATCTTGATTTAACTCTGCTGACTGGCAATGGTTTTAAGGTAATTTCTGAGCACACAGGCATGTTTTAAGAGGGATATAATTGAGCTGGGCATTGGTAGCTCATGCCTATAATACCAGCTACTCAGGAGGCTAAGATCTGAGAATTGAGGTTCAAAGCCAGCCTGAGAAGGAAAATCCACGAGACTCTTATCTGCAATTAGTTACCACAAAAGACAGAAATGGAGCTGTGGCTCAAATGGTAGAGCACCAGCCTTGAGCAAAATGCTCAGGGACAGCCCCCAGGTCCTGAGTTCAGGCCCTAGGACCAGCACATAAACAAGTATAATTGATATAAGAACCTAGCAACAAAGTGTGCTTTTACCTCTTGGTGCCACTGTCTTAATTCTCTTCCAGTTTATGGTCTGTGTCTCTCCTGCCTTCAGTCATTGATATCAGAGGTGTTCATGATTAACTCATGAACTGATCAGAAGTAGAAAAGCCATTTTTTACATTTCTGCAAGATTTGAAAGAAAAGAATCAGTTTTCTAAAAGCAATATTGCTTTGTTTGATCTGCTAGTTCTATAATAGCAAATGGACAGGCTGAGTGAAATTTTGTCTAATCCATGATCACGGAAAAGTCTAAAAATGCCTTTCAGCCTGGTTGCTGCTGGTGGCTGTTGCTTGTAGTCCTGATTGCTCAGGAGACTGAGATCAAAGGATAAATTTTGAAGTCAGTCCAGGCAGAAAATTCCTTGAGACTTGTCTTCATTTAACCAGCAAAAAGCCAGAAATGGAAACGTGGCTCAAGTGATAGAATGTCAGCCTTGAATGAAAAAAGCCAAGCCTGAGTTGGGAGTCCCTGAGTTAAAGCCACAAAACCAGCATAGTATTAGTACTCATGTGTGTGTGCACACACGGGCACACACACACACATGCACACACAAATTCCTCCCTCCTGCTGAGTAAGTCAGACTCTGATTCTTATGGCTGAAGGTCATTTTAATGCTGTTCAACAAAGTGTTATAGGGGCTGGGGATATGGCCTAGTGGCAAGAGCGCTTGCCTCATATACATGAAGCCCTCGGTTTGATTCCCCAGCACCACATATACAGAAAATGGCCAGAAGTGGCGCTGCGGCTCAAGTGGCAGAGTGCTAGCCTTGAGCAAAAAGAAACCAGGGACAGTGCTCAGGCCCTGAGTCCAAGGCCCAGGACTGGCAAAAAAAAAAAAAACAAAGTGTTATAAACTATACATACTTATTTCTGGAAACAGAGACAAATGCTTTTTAAAGATTTTCCCTAGGTTTTGTTTCTTGTTCAATCTATACTGAAATCTTTTAATGTGTATCAACAATTCTGTTGATTATTCTCTGTAATTTGTAAGTAAGTGGTTGTTTCTCTGAAGGATTCAAATGTATAATAGAATGTGTTCTGTTAAACAGTGATGTAAAAAGAAGACTAAAATGTCTGGTGATATAAGTAGGTAAATATCCTGGGAATTTTGGAGAGTATGCCCTACTATCTGAAAATATTTTCCAAGAAACTAGTGTGTTAACAAGATATTATCAACTGGGTGCTGGTGGCTCATGCCTATAATTCTAGCTATTCAAGAGGCTGAGATCTGAGGATCACAATTTGAAGCCAGCTGAGGCAGGAAAGTCCATGAGACTCTTACCTCCAGTTAACCACTAGAAAACTGGAACTATAGCTGTGGCTCAAACTGGTAGTGTTAGCCTTGAGCACAAAAGCTTCAGCACCCAGGTCCTGAGTTCCAGCCTCAGGACTGGTACAAAAAAACAAAACAAACAACAATGGAAAAGAAAAACCAAAGGCATATGGTGTGTTTGGCTAAAGGGCTAAAGATAGCCCACCCTAGGTCCCTGATCATAAAAAGTTCAAGGGCATTCATGGCCACCCATACACTCATTAATATCAATGTAATTAGCCTTTTGAAAAACCTTTCAACTTTTTCTAACTACTATTAGTATCTATGTGTTTCTGCCTCATTCTTACTTTTTAATTTATTATTTCTATCTCATGTTTGTCTCATTTTCCCCGTAAATTCTGTTATGTCTTTTCTGTTTATTTAGGAATTCATAAAATTATTTAAATGTGGGGCTGGGGATATGGCCTAGTGGCTAGAGTGCTTGCCTCCTATACATGAAGCCCTGGGTTCGATTCCCCAGCACCACATATACAGAAAATGGCCAGAAGTGGCACTGTGGCTCAAGTGGCAGAGTGCTAGCCTTGAGCAAAAAGAAGCCAGGGACAGTGCTCAGGCCCTGAGTCCAAGGCCCAGGACTGCCCCCCCCAAAAAAAATAATTATTTAAATGTTCAGGTTACTACTATGTGGAGAATTTTTTTGAGGCTTGGACTTCCTCCAAGCCTCACTTTTGTCACTAACACATTATTATTAATCATTATTTTTAGATTTAGTGAGGAATGGTTTAAGTATTAAAATTATTTAACACATGTAGTGGCAATTTAAAATGTATTTTGCTGACATACACATTGAAGTCTTAAGTTGCGAATTACAAAAAAAAAGTTGATATTAGAATATGAACTTTAAAAATCTTTTATCAGGTAATACCATCTCTTCCTTCCTCCCTCCCTCCCTCCGTCCCTCCCTCTCTCCCTCCCTTCCTCCTTTCTTCCTTTCCTCCCTCCCTTCCTCCCTTCTTTCTCTTTCTTTCTTTTTTTTTTTTTGGCCAGTCCTGGGGCTTGGTCTCAGGGCCTGAGCACTGTCCCTGGCTTCTTCTTGCTCAAGGCTAGCACTCTGCCACTTGAGCCACAACGCCACTTCTGGCCATTTTCTGTATATGTGGTGCTGGGGAATCGAACCCAGGGCCTCATGTATATGAGGCAAGCACTCTTGCCACTAGGCCATATCCCCAGCCCCTCTTTCTTTCTTTTTAAAGATGTTTTGATGACAGGAATTCCCCTTTCTTCAAGCTGATCTGTCCAACATCTAATACAATCCTCATTTAAAAAAAAAAATCCAGGCTGAGAATTTGGCTTAGTGGTAAAGTGCTTGCTTAGCATTCATGAGGCCCTGAGGGTCAGCTTTTTTTTTTTTTTTTTTTTTTGGCCAGTCCTGGGCCTTGGACTCAGGGCGTGAGTACTGTCCCTAGATTCTTTTTGCTCAAGGCTAGCACTCTGCCACATGAGCCACAGTGCCACTTCTGGCTGTTTTCTGTATATGTGGTGCTGGGGAATTGAACCCAGGGCCTCTTGTATAGGAGGCAAGCACTCTTGCCACTAGGCCATATCCCCAGCCCCGGCCCTGAGGTTCAATTTCTTGGTACTACATAAGCAAAAAAATATATATATTTTTAAATCAAACAAAAACAAATCTAGCTGGACACCGTGGTCATGCCTGTAATACTCAGGAGCTGAAATCTGAGAGTTGTGGTTCAAAGCCAGTCCCAGTAAGAAAGTTCATGAGATTTTTTAAATCTCCAAATAACTACCAGAAAACTGGAAGTGGTACTGTGGCTCAGAGTGGTAACAAAGCTAGCCTTGAGCAGAAAGGCTCAGGGACAGTGCCCAGGCCCTGAGTTCAAGTGGCACAACTGACAAAAAACAAACAAATGAATCCAAGTCAAGTGCTGGTGGCTCACACCTATAAACCTAGCTATAGGGCTCTGGCATTGTCTTTAAGAAACCACGATTCAGACTTTCTGTATCTTTCACTGAAGAGGATAGTCTGAAACTCTTTTTTTCCCCTGTGGGGCAGTGGCTTGTTCAAGGCTAGCGCTCTACCACTTGAGCCACAGCACCACTTCTGGTTTTCTGGTGGTTAACTGGAAATAAGAGATTTTCCTGCCCTGGCTGGCTTTGAACTGTGATCCTCAGAGCTGAGCCTCCTGAGTAGCCAATATTATAGGTGTGAGCCACCAGCACCTGGATACAACCAGAAACCTGATCTCAAGTTCTCACCCTGCTGCTATAAACTGGGGCCTAAGAGAGTCACCGAATCCCTAAGCCTCAGCCTTTTGTTGTTGCTGTTGTTATTGTCAGTCCTGGGGCTTGAACTCAGAGCCTCAGTGCTGTCCCTAAGCTTTTGTGTTCAAGGTAGTACTCTGCTACTTTGAGCCACAGATTTTGGTGGTTAATTGAAGATGAGAATCTCATGGGCTTTCCTGCCTGAGCTGGCTTTGAACCTTCATCCACAGAGCTTAGCCCCCTGAGATAGGATTGTAGACATGAGTCATCGATGGCTCATGTGAGCCTTAGTCTTCTAGTCTGTGAAATGGAGATTACGCTGGGCAAGAATTGAGTTTTCTGAGTACTTCCAAAGCTATGTTAAAAAGTGATGTCAGCTGTTGCTGTGGGTACCTATACTCCCAGCACTGGGGTGACAGAGACAGGAAGATTGAAGTACAAGAGCAGCCTGTCCTTTATGCAGTTTAGTATTGTTGTTTTGGTTGTTGTTTTTCTGTGACGGTACGGGGGCTTAGCCTCAGAGCCTCATGTTCTTGGCTTGGCTTTTTTGCTTAAGGCTGGTACTCTTCCACTTAAGCCACCTCCATGTTCAGCTGTTTTACTGGTTAATTGGGAGATAAAACTCTCTTAGGCTGTCCAGGCTGGCTTTGAACTATAAATCTCAGATTTCAGCTTCCTGAGTAGCCAGGAAGTGAGTCACTGGTCCCTGGCTGTCAATGAAGGATTTTGTTTTTGTTTTTGTTTTTGTTTTTAAACAAGGATCAAAGAACCTTTGCTTGCAAAGTGCTTAGACTCATGTCTACATTATATGGAAGTTTATAAATTACGCTTACACTATCCTCCCCTGTTCTTTCTATTCTTCTGCCTGCACCTCTTTTTCTGTCACTGCCCCAAATCTATGTCCAGGTTTGCAGAAAGAAGAAAGAGGGGGGTACCCTTTCCTCTCCAGTATGACATAAAAACCGTGTCTCTCTGCTTTGAGCGCTGTGTTGGAATGTTTATCCTAGTACCATGCATGACTGCTAGGCACGGTGGCTCTCGCCTATGATCCTAGCTATTCAGGAGACTGAGATCTGAAAGTCATGATTCAAAGCCAGGTGGCTCATGCCTGTAATCCTAGCTATTCAGGAGACTGAGATCTGATGATTGTGATTCAAAGCCAACATCAGCTGGTGAGACTCTTGGCTCCAGTTAACAACCAAAAAAGCCAGAAGTAGAGCTGTGACTCTAGTGGTAGCATGCTAGCTAGTCTTGAGAGAAAAGGCTTAGGGACAGTGCCTGGGCCCCAGTTCAGGTCCCAGAACTAGCATTAAAAAAAAAAAAAAAACATAATTCTGTCAACTTCTTGTCTAGTTTCACAATTAGATGTTTGTTCAATGATTACATATTGTTGCTCTTCTACAAAATGTTCATTTGTTACTTACATGAGGTCTTAAATGAACAGTGACTCCTAACTACCAGTATGTAAAATTTTGGTGCTAAGTGGTATATATTTGAAGATACTGGCAATGTTATATTCTGTGTGGGCAATTGTTTAAATAGATTGATTAAACATTACCTAAAATGGTCTTAGAGTCAGGGGCTGGTGGCTCAAGCCTGTAACCCTAGCTATTCTGGAAACAGACTAGAGGATAACAGTTCAAACCTAACCCAGGCAGGAAAATCCATGAGTCTATTATTTCCAGCTAACCAACAACAAAGCTAGAACTGGGAGGTGTAGCTCAAGTGGTAGAGCACAAGCCTTGAGCATAGACGCCAAGGGAGAGCTTGAGGCCTGAGTTCAAGCAGTACTGGCACAAGAAAAAAAAAGTCTTGGAAATAGCACATCAAAGACAATAACCATGTGTCTTAACAAGTGGCAGTGTGCTGTTGGTAAACTTCCACCCCTCCTGCCTAGGTTGGAGAATAGGAGTCACAATTTCCTAGATACACAGGAGGGAAGATATCGTTTGGAAAATAAAGGAAGAGTTTTCCAGGTTGTGAATAAGGGCAAATGCCTCGGTGTGGCCAAAAGATGTATGGCTTGGGGCTGGGAATGTGGCTTAGCAGTAGAGTGCTTGCCTAGCATGCATGAAGCCTTGGGCTCAATTCCTCAGCACCACATACAGAGAAAAAGCCAGAAGTGGTGCTGTGGTTCAAGTGGCAGAGTGGTAGCCTTGAGCAAAAGAAGCCAGGAACAGTGGCTCAGGCCCTGAGTCCAAACAAGCCCCAGGACTGGCAAAAGAAAGAAAGAAAGATGTACAGCTTGTGTGCGGCAGAAAGCACACCAGTTTTGCTGAGCTGGAGACCCATACCGTCTTGAGCCTGACCTCTACAAATGGAATGGGTGCGTTTCATATACTCAACGTTATCTACAACTGCCGAAAGCCAGTGTAAGTTCATCCAGAATGGCTTTAGGAGATTATTCTCCTTAAACACTCCCTCCCTCCCTCCCTCCCTCTCTCTCTCTCTCCCTCTCTCCCTTCCTTCCCCTCCCTCCCCTCCCTCCTCCCTTCCCTCTGCCTTCTGGGATTTGAACCCCCCCTCCCCCAGAGGCTCTTCCACTTGAACACAATCCCCAGGTCCCATTCCTATCCCCTCCCAACCCCGGTTTTTAGTTTTTTTTTAGCTATTTGGCCCAGGCTGACTTTAAACCAACATCCTCCTATAGTCATTCAGTGAGTCCAAGTCAGAAAGACTTAACCCATCTTTCTGGCAAATGCTCCAAATATGTTACTAGAAAGTTTAGGGCAGCCAAACAACCTCATCCTTGTGTCTGGCAAGAGAAGAAATTCAGGCAAGATGTGAACATAGTGAAGGTGATAGGAAAGGTTATTAGAAAATATAGTAGACTACCTTATGTAACTGTACCCCCTCTGTACATCATCTTGTCAATAAAATTTAATTTAAAAAAAAGAAAATATAGCAGAGCAAGGGAGCACAAGGCATAGAAATGGTCACCAGACAGCAGCCCTGCAGCCTGTCTCAGCCATCTTGAATCTTCCCCAAGACAGAGCTTGGCCTTGTGTTAAATAGGGAGAATTGGAGTCCTTCAAGACAGCTTTCTGATTGGTGGGCTTCTTTGCTGTTTCCTGTAAGATATATTTCCTCTTCTTTTTGTCCTTCTTACTTCCTCATTCTCTTGTAGCCCCCTCCTCCACCAGCCATTTTGTCTGTCAGGTTTTGGTTTATCAGCTTAGCCTGCCATTTGCATGTCATATGGGCTGAAATTCCCTGCCTGCCAGCTTTCATACTGTGCCATCTCAGTCATTAAATGGCAGGTAGTATCAGCCACCCTCACTGTGATATGTCACTATCTCCATCATTGCCATTTGCTATTGTAATTGCCACCCAGATGTGTTTGTCTTCCTTAGTCAGACCTGGACCATTTCTCCTCTTACTACCATTTATCCCCACTGGTCCAGTTTGGGGCTAGCCAAAATTCAGCTGTGGCTGTGGGTTTTCTGTAACACCTGCCCCATAAGTTACATAATTGTCATCTTTAATGGCTTCAAAGCAGTGAGATTTGCCGGGTGCTAGTAGATTGCACCTGTAATCCTAGCTACACAGGAGGCTGAGATCTGAGGATTGAGGTTCAAAGTCAGCCCAGGCAGGAAAGTCCTAGAGACTCTCATCTCCAATTAACCAGGAAAAAAAAAACAACCAACAGAAGAAGAGGTGTGGTTTAAGTGGTAGAGCTACCAACCTTGAGCGAAAAAGCCAATTGAGAGTGCAAGGCCCTGAGTTCAAGCCCTAGTATCAGTAGAAAAGAGAGAGAGAGAGAGAAAGAGAGAGAGAGAATTGTCCCTTATTAGCAATATAAAACAGATTTCATAAGTGGTTTGCCAAGTGCCCAAGTGTTTCTTTCTATACATGCACTAACCCAAAGAGACCAGCAGAGGGCAGAACACCTGCATGACTTAAAATATACCTAAGTTACAACAGACATAAAAAGGCTATTGGAAAATATAGAAGGAGTAAAGCTATGTGTGTGGGTGTGGGTGTGTGTGCATGTGCATGTGGGCATGCACATTCACACACTAGAACTAAAACTTAAACCAAGGGCCTGGACACTTTCTCTTAGCTTTTTCTGCTAAAAGTTGGTGCTGTGCCACTTGAGCCACACCTCCATTTCCAGCTTTTTGTTGGTTAGTTGAAGAAAAGAGTCTTAGAACCGGGCACTTGTGGCTCTCTCTAATCTTTGCTATTCAGGAGGCTGAGACCTGAGGTTCACAGTTCAAAGCCAGCCCAGGTAGGAAAGTCCATGGGACTTATCTCCAATTATATACCAAAAAACCAGAAGTAGAGCTGTAATGCAAGTGCTCGCCTGAGCTAGCTCAGAGACCAGCACCCAGATCCTAAGTTCAAACCTAGGCCCGGCACACACACACAAAAAGAATCTTACAGGGTTTTCTGCCCAGGCTTTCTTTGAACCTTGATCCTCTGATCCCAGCCTCCTAAGTAGCTTGGATTACAATCATGAGTTACTGGTACCTAGCTAGATCTTTAGAGGCATCAAAACAAATCAAACAAATCAAAATGCCCTCCTGTGTCCTTAATGTACTTGAGAAATCTTGCTATTAATTTTGTGTCACTAATTTTTCATGCTTCATCTAATCAAGAAAATGAAATGGGCCTGTCTTTCCTGTTGGACCTTTCTTGGGGAGTGTAGGCAAACTGTTTAATCTGTTTAATCCAGATGTTTCTATGTCAGTGAACATTCCTCACTAAATCTCAGGCAGCTGCTTAGTGACTGTCACTAACACCCTTGGCTCTGTCATCTCTTTGTATATATGTCTAATTTATCAGTTTCTCGTAGATTGTCAGCAGCCTGCTGCCGCCGTACCGCCACAGTGCGCACGACTAACCACAAAGCCAGACTACCCGATGGTCAGGTAAACTCTCAGTCCTCGCTTCTCCCACCCAGCTGCTTGTCTGCTCCCCAAGGCCTGGACAGAATGACATCCTACTCTGTGTTTCCTCATATCTGGGCTCCACAGATGAGGTTGGGGATTAGGGTAATGCAAGAGAGCAGGCATTCAGGCCGGCACTGCTGGGAGACAGGCCCAAGGCCTGTGAGCCCCTGGGTCAGGCAGAGTTCAGGTACGCATGCCCATGGTGATCCATCAGCCTTCCAACTGGAGACCTGGAGTTGTGAGGACGTTTGTCCCACTTTGGTGTTTCTCAGACAAGCAAAACCAGGAAGGAAATAAAGACCAAAGATATACAATGTAGGGAAGGCCTGACCCAGGATAATTAAAGCCAGAGGCTGGCGACTCATAACACTAATCTGAGCCACTCATGGGGCTGTCATAAGAAGATCACCATTTAATACTAGTCTGGACAGAAAAGCCCAATTAACCAGCAGAAAAGGTGGGCTGAAGCCAGGCACCAGTGGCTCACACCTATAATCCTAGCTACTTGGGCTGAGATCTGAGGAGCACAGATCAAAACCAGCCCAGGCTGCATACCATGTCCATGAGACTCCAATTAACCATCAACAAGCCAGAAGTAGAGCAGTGGCTCTAGTGGTAGAGTAATAGCCTTGAGCAAAAAAGCTCAGGAACATGCTTAGGCCCTGAGTTCAAGGAGTGGAGCAAAAAAAAGGCTGGAAGCATGGCTCAAGGGGTAGAGCACCGCCTTGACCAAAAAAATCTAAGGAATAGCACCTAAGGCCTGAGATCAAATTCCATCAAACCCTAGTTATGGAGCGTGCACACACATCGATAATGAGTGAGCTCTTTAGATGAGATGACCTGAAGAATTCTAAGAACAAATTTACATGCTTCCTAGACAATGAACTCAAGAGCTGATGATAGTTCATGGTTCCTGGGAAAGTTTGTCAAGTCCACCATGACTTTTCTCCATTCTGGTCTCCTTAACTCCTGTTAGAGCTGCATGCTTTCCTAGTGTGGCTGTGGCTTTTGCAGTTGCTCCTTTGTGCATGTTGCTATAGCCCTTCCTTCTTTAGCCCTGAGTATGTCTGGGGAGTAGGTGTAGCTGCAGGCCACGTGTAGACCTGCATTGGGAAGCTATGAAGCCCCCAATACAGGACTGTGGCAACCAGGGGCCACATGTCACATGGTCCCTGGGACTATGGAATTGTGTCACCAACTATAGCAGAAAATAATGTATTGTTCCCAGCCAGGGTAATTTATTTATTTATTTGCTTGTTTTTGTGCCAGCCCTGGTGCTTGAACTCAAGGCTTAGATGCTGTCCATGGGCATTGTTTGCTCAAGGCTCGCACTCTGCCACTTTGAGCCACAGCTCCACTTCTGGCCTTTTGTGGTTAATTGGGATAAGAGCCTCATGGGCTTTCTTGCCAAGCTGGCTTCAAACTATGATCCTCAGATCTCAGCCTTGTGAGTAGCTAGGATGACAGGTGTGGGCCACCTGCACGGGGCCCAGTCAGGATCTTCTGATGGTTCTTTCTATGGACTGTTCTAGCAACAGCTTTTCTTTCAGAAAAGTTCTTTGCTAACCTGCTCATGCTATGTATTATTGCCTATCAGTCATAGAGCAGTTTCAACGATGGAAATAAATCAAATATATGTATAAATATTTCATCCATCTTGGTGGAATTTTACATGCTTAGTGTTTTAAGAATGTGACCTATAACTGGGCCAGTGGCTCACACCTGTCATCCTAGCTACTCAGGAGACTGAGTTCTGAAGATCCCAATTTGAAATAGCCCAAGAAGACAAATCTGAGAGACACTTAACCAGCAAAAAAAAAGCTGTAAGTGGAGGTATGGCTCAAGTGGTGAAGTGCCAGTGTGAATGAGAGTGGCTCAAGTGCCAGAGTGCCTAAGTGAGTCTGAGGCTTTGAGTTCAAGTTCCTATACTGGTACAAGAAAAAAAAAGCCAGGTGCTAGTGGCTCATGTCTATAATCCAAGCTACTCAGGAGGCTGTGATCTGAGGATCATGGTTAGTAGCTAGTCTGGGCAAGAAAGTCTGTAAAACTCTTATCTCCAGTTAATTACCAAAAAAAAACCCGAAGTGGAACTGAGGCTCAAGTTGGTAGAACTCTAGCCTTGAGGGGAAGTGGGGGAGCCCAGGGATAGTGCCTAGGACCAGCAACAAAAAAAAACCAAACAAAAAACCCAACTAAATATAAAGAAAAAGAAAAAGATCTCAGCCTCTAATCTATACTCTCCAGAGAAGCCCTCGCCCATCCAGGGTTGTATGACGGGGTGCCAGAGGCATGGACTGGGAAAATGGTTGCAGGACTCTGTGGTCCCCGATGCAAGGTTTGGAATCCTGCCAGTCACGCCCCATAACTATGTGACCCTGAGGTTACTCTGCAGGCTAGACACTCTTGTGAAGTGAGATCAACAGCCCTGGGGGAGGAATTCAGTGAGGCATGTTCTTGTGTTATCCATGCTATCTGCTATCCTGTCACAGCACTTGACTGACCCAGGCAGAGATCTCCAGTCCCTTTTCCTAACTTTCCTCATTCATTTGGACACAGAATAGAAAAGACAACTGCTCCAGGTTCTTGGTTTTTGTTTTTTGTTTTTTGTTTTGTTTTTTGCCAGTCCTGGGGCTTGGACTCAGGGCCTGAGCACTGTCCCTGGCTTCTTTTTGCTCAAGGCTAGCACTCTGCCACTTGGGCCACAGCGCCGCTTCTGGCCATTTTCTATATATGTTGTGCTAGGGAATTGAACCCAGGGCTTCATGTATAGGAGGCAAGCACTCTTGCCACTAGGCCATATTCCCAGCCCCCAGGTCGTTGTTTTTGTTCTTTATGCTGGTCCTGGGGCTTAAACTCAGTGCCTGGGAGCTGTGCCTGGGCTTTTTTGCTCAAGGCTAGTGCCCTTTCACTTGAATCACAGTGCTACTCAGGCTTTTTCTGAGTAGTTTATTGGAGATAAGTCTCATAGACTTTCCTCCCCACCCAGGTTGCTTTGAACCATGAACCTCAGATCTCAGCTTCTTGAGTATCTAGGATCATAGGCATGAAATGAATCACCAGCACCTAACTTATTCTAGGTGTTTTGAGGAGACCAAAAATGGTCTCTTCAAATGGTCGTATGTTTGTGTGTGTGCCCATCCTAGGGCTTGAACTCAGGGTGACTAGCACTCTACCACTTGAGCCACAGCTCCACTTCTGGCTTTTGGGTGGTTTAATTGGACACAAGAGTCTTACAGGCTTTCCTGCCCAGGCTAGATTTGGACTCAGTCTCCTGAGTAGCTAGGATTACATGTGTGAGCCATCAGTGCCCAGGTATGGAGGACACTTTTAAAACTTTATTTCACATGCACACACTGGTACTGGAGCTCTCACTTAGCTTTTTTGCTTAAGACTGGCATTCTACCAGTTAGGCCACAGCTCCACTTCCAGCTTTATTGGTGGCTAATTGGAGATAAGAGTCTCTTAGATTTACCTGCTCAGGCTGGCTTCAAACTGGGATCTTCAGATCTCAGCCTCCTGAGTAGCTAGGATTACAGGTGTGAGCCACCAGCACCCAGCATGACTAAACAGTTAAGTGACCCAGTCAGTTGCTTGTCCTGAGATGGCCACATTTAGGGTGCTTGCTTTCCCCACGAGGGCGACTACTTGAAAGCAAAGTACTTTCATGAGTTGCAAATGTTTCTCCTCCCATGATGACAGCCTAGTCCAAACCCAACTTCCACTCTTTCTCTCCACAGGGGAGTGTTGGTAGCTCACACCTGTAATCCTAGCTACTCAGGAAGCTGAGCTCTTGAGGATCACGGTTCAAAGCCAATCCAGGCAGGAAACTCGGAGAGGCTCTTATCACCAAATAACCACCAAAAAAGCAGAAGTAGAGCTGTGGCTTAAACAGCAAAAATGCTCAGGGACAGTGCCCAGGTCCTGAGTTCAAGCCCCAGGACTGGCACAAAAACAAACAAAACTGAAAAGTACAATCTGGGGTGAAGAGTTTTTATCATTTCCCCAATGCATTTCATTTTTCTTTGTCATGTCTTGTTTTGACCCCTCCCTCCCCCAGTGGTGCTGGCATGCTTTAGGTTGAAACTATTTTCTAGGCACCATTTCTACTTCTTTCCTTTAAAGTGTTTGTGTGATGTCAACAGCGTGCCTGACTCGGTCAGTGCGTTTCTGCTGATGGATGTGTTTCTGCTTTGCAGTCCTGATGGAGTGGGTCCTGAGGAGCAGCCACCTTCCAGCTCTCCCTGCGTTCCTCTCCAGTGTCTCTCACCACCACCTCGCCCCTAAGCCTCACCGCCAGTGGACATTGGGGCCACACCCAGGATACTGCCCAAGACCCAGCGGGGGAGGGGGGGGTTCTTCTCCATAATCACCTGGAATTGGATTCATCATCTGGGAAGAGGAAACGTTGAGAAGAAAACACAAAGCACAGACTTCTTGTGGGATCCGTGGGATCAGTCATGATAAACTACAATCAGTTAGCTACAGTGTACTTCAATTTCAAAAACAACACAAAATGTATCTCAGATGACTGGCTTTACCTCTGTAGTGGAGTGTCCGATGATAATTTAAGGAGACATATGTTATGTAATTATCTTTCTTCATCCTCCAAATTCAGTTATAGAGGAATTCCTTTTTCTTTTTGTTGTTTTGGTCGTTGATATTTATTTTGTTGGAGATTTTTTTTTTTTTTTGCTACCTGATGTATGTCTATCAAAATAATTTAATTTCTGTGAGAGAGGAATTTAATTAATTTTTTGAATCAGCAATAGTTTGCTTAGTGAAATATGAGTTGTAATTTAGTTTGAGATCTAGAATTAGCCAGACTGGTTATTTTCCTTTCACAAAATGATATGCGAAGTGCATTTGAACATTAACAGTAACTTTATTTTGCTGTTACATTCATACTATGTATGCAACTTTATTTTCTAATCAGTTGCTCATTAACTGCTGGGTTTTGTTTTTCTTTGTGTTTTTCTTATTAGAGTTCTTCACTAGACATTATTAAGTAAATCTAAGAAAGACTAAATTACAATTCACTGGCAGACTCAAATTTGGATGGCATCTTTAGCTTTTTTGAAAATGCAATTTGAGTAGATGCACTGGTGCTGCTTGTGTGTGTGTGTGTGTGAGAGAGAGAGAGAGAGAGAGATGATATGATGTTAAGGCTAAATAATTTGAAGGGGGAAATGGTGTGTTTATTTAATGATCAGAATATATATTTTTTTCTTCTTCCCAATTCAGGGTTCCTCTATGAATCTTTCCTGCTAAAAAGTATCAAGAATTGGGAAATATATACAGAGATAGGTGTAAGGTAGTCTTGGCTAGTTAATTGACCCAGAATGTTTCAGATTTTGAATCAATTGTATGCTTTGTTATGTTTTTTTCCATAATTAATCTTCCTTGCCAACACCCCTCCCAAACAAATAGGTAAAAAACCATAGCTCACTGTCTACTTTTGATCAACACTCAGGTGCCTATAATCATTCTAGATTGAGATAAGACATGCTCCTAGTTAATTTCCATATTCTATTAGGAAATTTTTATGACTTGATTTCAGGCCATGGATTTTCATAAGCAAAATTTATGTTGCACATCTAACAAACAAGGAAACAACTCCTTGAGATGTTAAGTCTTGCACTGGGCTCCTTAATTTCCCAGGGCTGGTCCACACTGTTGCTCTTCACCTTGGTTCCTTTTCCCTGTCAAATAGCCTTAACTTTGTTAAAGACCCAAGGATTTCTTTTTTCATGTAACAGAATCTGTAACTTGTCTTCAAAATGACTGGAGTCCTCATTGTTCATGCAAAGGACCATTAAGCCATGTGGGGTGCTAACCATAGGGGTTTGTCAAGGAGGAGGGGGGCATTGTCAGAGAGTTGTCAGTCCTAATGTATACTTTGTCAGTTCTTGTCAATCATCCCCCAGTGAAGGCTTGTTCCTTGTTAATTAAAGCCACCAAAAGGTCTGTGTTCTTTCTAGAAGTGCTACTTTGATCCAGGTCCTTTCATAGGCAGCTTGGGGAAAATAATTGAAATCTTCCACAAAATAGGGGTTAGGGCTAAAGGACAGAAACAGATGTGTGTGTGTGTGTGTGTGTGTGTGTGTGTGTGTGTGTGTGTGTGTATACATACATGCACTGGTACTGGGGCTTGAGCTCAGAGCATCTCACACTCCTGCTTGGCTTTTGCTCATAAGGCTGGCACTCTACTACCTGAGCCACACCTTTACCTCTGGCTGGTTCATGGGAGGTAAGAGTCTCAAGGATTTTCCTGCCTGGGCTGGCTTTGAACCATGATCCTTGGATCTCAGCTTCCTTAGTAGCTAGGATTACAGATGTGAGCCAATGGTGCCCAACTTAGAAACAGATCTTCATGCAAGTTCTAACCCTGGGCCCCTCTTGCTTTGTTCCTACATGTATTGCCTTGCTGTTTCCATGGGATCGTGTTTATTGGTGTAGCAGGATGAGGGAGCCAAGATAGGTTTTACTGGAGTCAATGAAAGAAATCTTACTTCCTCCTGTGTTGTGGGTTTTTTTTTTTTTTCCCAAGTGTTTGGAGCTGAAGAGGAACATGGCTGCTGAGTTGACTTTGTGCCCAAGGGAAACTGTGGCTTTTAAACAAGTACCTCAGAACATCTTTCTTTGACTCTGGTTTTAGGAGGTGGTGGTGGTGTGTGCTCAGTGAGTCTTCTCTGGGTAAATACTTTTCTCCCAATACGAAACTTATCATGAAATCACTTATAAACTAGTTTTATTTCAGGTTTTTTTTAAAAATCTGAATAGATTGGGAAAGGCTTTTGCTTGCAAATTCTAATCCTGTGTTTATTTTAGCAGGAGTTTGCCAAGAAGATAAACTTGGAGATAAATTAGAACAAAATTAGGTGATAACCCCTGACAGTAAGAGAGAAAACCTAGGTTTATCTGTGGCTTTGCTTAGTATAATTTAAATTGAGCCATATTTATCTTCACTTATAGATGTTTTAAATAAACTATTTATTTTGTGCTGGTACTAGGGCTTGAGCTCAGGGCCTGAGCACTGTTTCTGAGCTTTTTAGCTCAAGGCTGGTTGGTTCTCTACCACTTGAGACACACCTCCATTTTTCAGCTTTTTGCTGGTTTATTGGAGATAAGAGTTTCACAGATTTGTCTTCCTTGGTCTAGCTTCAAACCAGAATCCTCGTATGTCATCCTCTTGAGTAGCTAGGATTACAGGCGTGAGCCTCCACACCCATGCCAAGATGTTTTTAAAGTAAGCACAATTGCAATATGGAAGACTTGGTGTACAGAAATGCTTTCCTACAGAGGATATTCTTAATTACAAAATAACAGTGAAATAAAATGAAGCAATCAATTGCTTCTCGTTCAAGTGCTTTCTGATCAACTCATGGTTTTCTTAAATCTTGGTGTGTGTGTGTGTGTGTGTGTGTGTGTGTGTGTGTGTGTGTATTCCAAAAAGGAGTAGAGGATAAGTGTTGATTTGGAGAACTTCTAGAAAACACAAAGCTATTCACTAATTTTAAAGATTTATCTGGAAATAATACTTTATTTAGCCTAAGGAAGTAGTAATCCTCAAGAAAAGAGAATTTCTCAAGAAGCCCTGAACACTTAGTGGGCACATTAAGCCCTAACCCCTTAAGGATACAATCTTTTGAAGTTGAGAAAAATAAAAATTTTTTAAAAGAAAAGAGAATTATTTTCTCTTAAAAAAAGGAAGACGGTCTGGGAATGTGGCTTAGTGGTAGAGTGCTTGCCTGGCACACATGAAGCCTGGGTTCAATTCCTCAGCACCACATAAACAGAAAAAGCCAGAGTGGTAGAGCACTAGCCTTGAGCAAAAGAAGCTCAGGGACAGTGCTGAGGACCTGAGTTCAAGCCCCAGGACTGGCAAAAAAAAAAAAAGTAAGCTATCATAATGGCTAGAATTCGGAAGGAAGACTTCATTGAGAGAGAAAAGAGATTTTTAACTGGAAAATTAAGCACTGGAATTTATAGTCATAAGGAATTATTATTATTTATTTTTGTTGCTTTTTGGTGCTTGCCCTGGAGCTTGAACTCAGGGCCTGGGCGCTGTCCTTGAACTTTTGTGCTCAAGGCTGGCACTCTACCACTTGATCCACAGCTCCACTTCCAGGACTTTTGTTATTAATTAGAGGTGAGTCTCTTGGACTTTCCTGCCCAGCCTAGCTTTGAAACATGATTCTCAGATCTCAGCTTCCTGAATAGCTAGGATTATAGGCATGAGCCATAGGCACCTGGCACAATTTTTTTGTTAATAAAAAAAACAACAACCGAGTATTATTGGTGGTCTCGAATGTATTCACTAATAAGACATCTCAATGTACCATATATTCTGGGAGCCATAATTATATTATTCTTTCCTTTGAAAAGTTTAAAAATACTTTGCAGTTTTACTAGTTAGTCATAAAAAGGGTTTTAATCCTTTCAAGTGGGATAGCAATCTTTCTCAAAGCTATTTGTTCTTGAGAAAGGGGATTGTGATTACTGTTTATCCTTGTAGCTAGATTTCATAATTTCTTTATAGTTTGTTGCAGAATGTAGCAATTTTACTACAAAAAGCCTCAAATGTCAAAGTTTAAAAAATCCCCAAATGTCCTCAGGAATACTTTGTGACCAGTAGATATTCTATCCCCTCAGAAGAAGGAATACCTCTGAAATATAATCTTTATTTGAAATGTCTTTAAGGTTTACTTTTTCCATGCCATAGGGGGGTACCTGTGTATGTGTGTGTGTACGCGTGTATATATGTGTGAGGGTGTATGCACGTGCACGTGTGCACATGTGTGTGTGCACACTAGGGTTTAAACTCAGGGCCTGGGCATTGTCCTTTAGCTTTCATGTGCTCAAGGCTGGTGCTCTACCATTTGATCCATAGCTCTACTTCTGGCCTCTTGGTGGTTAATTTGGTAGTGGAGATTAGTCTTAAAGACTTTTGGACTGTGATCTTCAGATCTCAGGCTCCTGAGTACCTAGGATTACGTCAGGAGCCACCAGTGCCTAGCTGGGGAATATTCTTATACAAAGAAGTCTTGCTAGTTCACACAAACATGAAACTTCCATTCGGTAAACTAAGAATGTGGACCTTTCCCTAGCTACTATTTTAAATCCTTTCCAATTTCAAGTGATTACAAAATATGAAATAAAAAAATAAAATGTTTTCTACTGGGATAAAAATGTCAAATTTTATTATCACAATCAGCCAAGTGGTATATAATCTGTTTCTCAGAAAGTTGTCAGTGGGTAGGACTCTGAGGGTATAGCTCAATGGTAGAGGACTTTTCTGAGTCCCTAGACTCCCTCCCCAGCTAGAGGTGTACACACACACACACACACACACACACACACACACACGAGAGGAAAGACACACTTATAGAGTGCCTTTTGTCAACAAGGCTGGCAGAACATCCTTGATCCCTAGATCTCTCTAGATCATGACGGAGAGAGAGAAAAAAAAAAGACTAACTGCTGGTTCAGCCCAAGGATGTCACAGATACATTAATATCAAAGACATAACTGTACCTAGATTTGTCAGAAACAAAGTTAAGGTTTTGATTTTTTTTTTTTTTTTGGCCAGTCCTGGGCCTTGGACTCAGGGCCTGAGCACTGTCCCTGGCTTCTTTTTGCTCAAGATTAGCACTCTGCCACTTGAGCCACAGTATCACTTCTGGCCATTTTCTATATATGTGGTGCTGGGGAATTGAACCCAGGGCTTCATGTATACGAGGCAAGCGCTCTTGCCGCTAGGCCATATCCCCAGCCCTGATTTTTTTTTTTTAAGTTTGCTCTTCAGTTTTATTTCTTATTTTTATTTTTTGGTGCTGGTCCTGGACTTGAACTCAGGTCCTGAGATTTTATGTTCAAGACTACCATTCTACCACTTGAGCCACAGCTCTACTTCCAACTTTTTGCTAGTTTATTGAAGATAAGAGTCTCATGTACTTTCCTGCCCCAGCTGGCTTTGAACCTCTGACCCTCCTGAGTAGCTAGGATTACAGTGAGCCACTGGTGCCCAGCTTCCAAATTTTTGTGGTTTTTTTGTTTAATAAATCAGAAACAGTCCTTGTATTTAGGATTACAAAAAAAATTATGGTAGTAATATTTTCAAGTACAGGGAACATAATTTCTCAGATAGCTATTACACCGGAGATAGGATCAAAAGCATCATCAGTGTGGCACTGATATTTTTTTTATCATAATGTCTGTGGACATATAACTAGTCCAGCTCAGTAGTGACCTTTTCCGTTATGTGTAATAATGCTTCTAGATGAGTTATATCTGAAATTAAATTCATCTGGATTTGAATATGAACCTATTTTCCCTAGTCCCTGAAGCATTCCATTCGTGTAGCCAGATTGTGACCTTCATACCCAAAAGGTTTCATGGAGACATTTCTTTTCAATCTGTTACTCACAGTTCTAATTGAGATATTTATTATTGAGGTATGTTACCTAATGTTTGCAGAAGTGACATGACTATTACGAAGAGAAGCACTGCTGGGTGCCAGTTGCTCACACCTGTAATCCTAGCTACACAAGAGGCTGAGATCTACGATTGCTATTGGAAGCCAGCCACAATAGGAAAGTTCTTGAGCCTTTTATTTCCAATTAACCTCCAGAAAAGCCAGAAGTGAAGGTGTGGTTCAAGTGGTAGATTGCTAGCCTTGAGCAAAAAAGCTAAGGGACAGATTCCATGCCCTAAATTCAAGCCCCAGTACCTGTATACACACACACACACACACACACACACACACACACACACACACACACACACAATTGTTCCTCTTCTTTACTATAAACACTGTAGACATCTGATTTCTCTCATGATTTCTGAATTAGGAATAAACAAGAGAGTTCTGTATCCTAGAAATATACAGAGATTATCTGTGTTCCTTTCTATGTAGAGATGCATGACTTTAATCTCATCTGTTTTTCACCCCTCTCTTCTCCAGTTCTTGATAATCTTCCCAGTACCAGTGAAGTTTGAGTAATTTTTCTTAGATGGAAGTTTTAAATGCTATACCCTACTTGTAGAGAACTTTATTTTAACTTCCATCTTCAGAATCAGTTTCTGATTATTCTAATTCCTTAACGGGAACACTAGAAGTAAATTATATGTGAATGTTTGCTTTTCTTTTTTAAATTATTTTATTGTGTGCCGGTACTAAACTCAGGGCCTCATTGTCTTGCTTGGTTTTTCAGCTCAAGGCTGGTACTTTACCACTTAAGCCATGGCTTCACTTCTGGATTTTTGCTGGCTCATTGAGGATAAGAGTCTTTTGGATTTGTTTTCCCAAGCTGGCTTCAAACCGTGATCCTCAACTCTCAGTTTTCTAAGAAGCTGGAATTATAGGCATGAGCCCCCCAGTCCTTGGCAAAAAAAAAAACCATTTTAAGACAAATTGTAGAGAGCTGCTAGGTAACAGGAAGTGTTATATCTTGTTAAGGAATCATTATTCAATGCTAATGAGAGGAGATTAGGATGAATCACTAGGTTCATAGATAAGGTTTTGTAGCAAAGGAAAGACATCCTGTAGACATCATTGCCACAGAATTTTTAAGCTCAATAGTTCAAATAAATGAATCTTTAAAAACATTTTATGACATTTTTGTAATCTACTGTTTTTATTTGCATGATTATGCACATGTAACAAATCAAACATGATTTTATTATTGTATTTCTTTCCAGTAATAATTGTGTCACATATGGCCAACCTTGATTTGTACACTGTATGATTACTGTTCTAACAAATGATCCAGCTAGTTGTCTATGTTTAATTGCCATTTGATTACTATGCCTTTGGGGATTCAATGCTATGACTATTTCCACCTAATAATAATAATAATACCATAGGAAAATATGACTGAAAAATTGAAGAAACTTTGGGGGGGGGTTGCTAATTAGCATTGTTTTTTAATCCAAATGTCCAAGGAAATGCTCTCCAAGAAATGCCTTTGTTTTAGACAACAACAGAAAAAAGATTTTTATGCATTCATTATGGCTTGCTTTTTTTACTTTTTGTCTGTAGACAATCCTCATTGAATGTTTTCTGGGAGAACCCATTAGATACTGCTTGTATTCATGTAATCTGATTATTCAGCTTGGAGAAAGCCCTCCAGAGCTGAGAATGTCACCAGAAGCCAATCTAGCAATTCTTAATTCTTGGTTTATGTTACTTACTAAATATCATGTCATGCATAACTTGTTTTCAGAAATAAACTGGCCATCCTTTGTTCATCAGTGTAAGTTTTTCCTCAGTTTAGAATTAGTATTTGTTTTTTTTTCTGGGTTGGTCATGGGGTTTGAACTCACAGCCTGGGCACTTTCCCTGAGCTTGTTCGGCTCCAGGTTAGTGTTCTACTACTTTTTTTTTTTTTTTTTTGCTAGTCATGGGCCTTGGACTCAGAGCCTGAGCACTGTCCGTGGCTTCTTTTTGCTCAAGGCTAGCACTCTGCCACTTGAGCCACAGCGCCACTTCTGGCCGTTTTCTATGCATGTGGTGCTGGGGAATTGAACCCAGGGCTTCATGTATACGAGGCAAGCACTCTTGCCACTAGGCCATATTCCCAGCCCCAGTGTTCTACTACTTTGAGCCAGCTCCTCTTTCAGTTTTTAGGTGGTTAATTTGTGATAAGAGTTTCATCAGCTGGGCACTGGTGGCTCACACCTGTAATCCTAGCTACTCCAAGGAAGCTGAAATCTGAGGATCACAAGTCAAAACTATTTTGCATTTGAGTCAGAAAAATTCATGATATCTCTTATCTCCAATTAACTATCAAAATGCCCAAGGTGGAGGTGTAGCCCAAGTGGTAGAGCACCAGCCTTAAGCGAAACCAAGTGAGAGCTTGAGGCCTGAGTTCCAGCCTCAGAATTGGCACATACCAAAAAAAGAAAGAGAGAAAACTTAAAAGTTTAATCTTGGAATTGTCCATGTAGCTGTGACATCTCATCTCCACATACACTGTGCTAAGAACATCAGAGTCTTTAAGGACAGGTGACTGTGGTTCATGCCTATAATCCCAGCTACTCTGGAGGCGGAGATGGAGAACATTATAGTTGCCTAACCTGGGCAAAAAATTCCTAGCACCCCATTTCAGGCTGCAGTGGTGTGTGCCTGCCATTCCTCCTGAGATCAGGAGAATCTTAGTTTGAGGTCAGCCTGGGCTAAAAGTAAAAACATGACCAGAATAAAAAAAAAAAAAGGCAGGAAGTGTAGAGTACCTCCTAGATAGAAAGGGTTCAAACCCCAGTAGGGGAAAAAAATCTATACAAGAAATCTTCAAAATAGCAGCAGTCGACATTTTAATTAGTGTTTATTAAAGTAAAACAAAGAACTCTACTGATGCTTTCATAATTTGACTCTTTTGAAGTTGTAAATTATTGAAAATGTCAGTCAAATGTCACAGGAATATTTGTCTTATTTGAACAAGCTACTAGCCCAAGATTAATAAGTGACTCATAGCAAAGGCTTTCAAAGGAAAGAAAAATAATTTACCTATTAAAACCCACTGACTTGAAAAGATATACTCTCATATATAGCTTGCCACACAATGGATAGGCAACAGAGAAAACTAAAAAAAAGTATACTTAAATATAAAATTATATAAAATATATATGTCTGTATTATATATTTATACAAATATTTATTAAAATATATTTGTTATTGTTTTTGGTAAAGTAACAGCAGAACCCGATAGAAAAAAGTTACTTGTGAAAGAGTGAAGGCTGGAATGGGAGGGGCCAGGAGGGAGCCCCTCTCTGCCTTTTGATGTTTTTCTATTTTAGTCATGGAAGTATGCTATCTATTCAAAAAAAGGAGAAAAAAGGGCTGGGAATATGGCCTAGTGGCAAGAGTGCTTGCCTCCTACACATGAAGCTCTCGGTTTGATTCCCCAGCACCACATAAATGGAAAACGGCCAGAAGGGGCGCTGTGGCTCAGGTGGCAGAGTGCTAGCCTTGAGCGGGAAGAAGCCAGGGACAGTGCTCAGGCCCTGAGTCCAAGGCCCAGGACTGGCCAAAAAAAAAAAAAAAAAAGAGAGAGAGAGAAAAAAACAAACTCAAACTATGAGGCTGGGTGCTAGTGTCTCACATCTGAATCCTACTCAGGAGACTGGTTCTGAGGATCATAGTTCAAAGCCAGCTGGGTCAGGAAAGTCTGTGAGACTCTTATCTCCAATTAACTAGCACAAAGCTAGAAGTGGAGCTGTGGCTGAAGTGGCAGAGTGCTAGCCTTGAACAAAAAAACTCAGAGGGAGTGCCCAAGCTCTGAGTTCATTCAGCCCCACAACTTGGATGTGTGTGCAGGCGCACACGTGCCAGAAATGAAAGCACAAAATCTAGATTAATATTTGTTCCAAAGCGGCTTTTTCAGCCTGAATGTTTGCCGTTTGTTTTTGTGCCAATACTGGGGCTTGAACTCAGGCCTCACTCTCTTGCCTCAGCTTTTTCACTCAAGGCTAGCACTCTACCACTTGAGTCACTTCCACTTCCAGGTTTTCTGGTGGTTAATTGGAGAGTCTCATGGACTTTCCTGCTGGAGCTGGCTTTAAAACACGATTCTAAGATCTAAGTCTCCTGAGTAGCTAGGATTACAGGCATGAGCCACTGATGCCCAACCATTGTTCTCTTGATATTGTTGCCTATGACCAAACTGCAGTTTTCTCTACAAGCAATATGCTCACCACTAATCATTTTCATGGATGCCAGTGGGTGAGCATTTATGAACTACATATTACATGCATTAATGAAGTCACCAATTTTTGTTGTGGTTTTTTTGTGGGACTTTAACTCAGGGCCTGGGTTCTCCCTAAGCTATTTATGCTCAAGGCTAGTGCTCTATCACTTTGAGCCACAACTCCACTTCTGGTTTTTTGGTGGTAAATTGGGGATAAAAGTTTCATGGCCTTATACTGGGCTATCTTTGAACTATGATCCTCAGATCTCTGCTTCCTGGGTAGGTAGAATTACAGGCATGAGCCACTAGCACACAGCTCACCAAAATTCTTTTTGCTCATTCAATTGATCAAAGTTGTACCAACTATCAGACATGAGAAACTAAAACATATGAATGTTGCAGCCCTCTAGAAGGGGCCTGGACCCAGGAACTGAAGCAACGAAAATCAGGACACAGGGGATGCAGAGGCAAAGGAACCAATGCACGTTTTATTTTAGGAAAGCCAGGACTTATATACTATTTTAGAAGTAGGGTCCTTACACATCAGTTCACAACTTCAAAAGTAAAGTTCAAACAGAAAAATATACATCATAGGATAAAGACTTGTCAAAACATGGCTACATTTTATCATATAACTGCTGTCGGTGCTGTGCTATCTTAACAATAATATCCTCTACATGAGCAGCTGCAAGGCAATTTTTCCAGGACTTCTATCAGGAATGTCTCATGACCAGATGATCTGGCTCGCCATCAGACACAGAAGTGCTTTAAAGGAGGTTTTCCTCCTTGAGCCCTTGGTGTTCCAAGGACATCAGCAGGTCTTTGCCGAGGATGAGGTAACCACAGGTCAGAGAATCACTCCACCACATGTGAATGCTGAAGTGTGGCCTTCTGCTAGCATGTTCAGCACTGTCTGGAACAACAGTGGTGCTTCTAAATCTGAATCACTGGGCTCTGGTGGCTCACACCTGTAATCTCAGCTACTCAGGGGGCTGAGATCTGAAGACCAGGGTTCAAAGCTAGCCCAGGCAGGAAAGTCCATGAGGCTCTTATTTCCAATTAACCACCAGAAAACCAGAAGTGGAGCTATGGCTCAACTGGTAGAGTGCTAGCCTTAAGCTGAAGAGCTTTAGGTACAGCACCCATGCCCAGAGTTCAAGCCCCATGACTGACAAAAAAAAAAAGAAAAAAGAAAAAAAGCAGCAGCAGTAGCTCAGGGACGGTGCCTGGGCCCTGAGTTCAAGCCCTAGGACTGGCACACACACAAAAAAGTAGAGGAGTGCTAACCTTGAGGGAAAAAGGTAAGCAAGAGGAGAGGTCCTGAGTTCCAGCCCCGTACTGGCACTACAAATAAATTTGTTGCAACATTTAAGATGTGTAAAAATTCAGTAGGACATCCAGATGCCATTGTGATACATTACAAATATAAACACCGAGAGGCTATGGCTCTCTTTTCAGATGGGAAAATCCATCTGAGGCATTGAACAAATTATTCCAGAACTGATTGTGCTTTTAAACGCTGTCTAGATCAGCAGGAGACTCGGGGTGATAATTGGCTGCCAAGTGGTGTTCACAAGACACAGGTGGTGTGGCTGTGTCAGCTTTTTGGGCAGCTGACCTCGCTCAGAACCTGTGTTCTGGACACAGCTTCTTCTCTCACAGCCTGTGGGAGTCTGAGCTACATCTGCATATGGGGGTGTAAACATTCATTTCTCTTGGAACAAATGGCAGGGTTGTTTTTTTTTGTGTTTTTTTTTTTTGGTTTTTTTTTTGGGTTTTTTTGGCCAGTCCTGGGCCTTGGACTCAGGGCCTGAGCACTGTCCCTGGCTTCTTCCCGCTCAAGGCTAGCACTCTGCCACTTGAGCCACAGCGCCGCTTCTGGCCGTTTTCTGTATATGTGGTGCTGGGGAATCGAACCTAGGGCCTCGTGTATCCGAGGCAGGCACTCTTGCCACTAGGCTATATCCCCAGCCCGGCAGGGTTTTTTTTTGTTTGTTGTTATTTTTGTTGGGCATGGGGCTTAGACTCAGGGCATGGGTGCTCAAGGCTAGCAGTCTATCACTCTGAGCCACAGGGCCACTTCCAGTTTTCTGGTGGTTCATTGGAGATAAGAGTCTCACGGACTTTGTTACCTGGGCTGGCTTCAAATGGTCATCCTCAGATCTCAGCTTCTTGAGTATCTGGGATTACAGGTGTGAGCCACCAGTGCCCAGCTAAAAAAAATTGCATTATTTTCTCATTCTTTTCCCAAGTTCTCAACTATTTGTTTCTATTTTCACAGTGATGAGAGCAATGCTTTTTCTTCTCTCTCTCTCTTTCTGTGTATGTGTGTATCTTTCTGTCTGTCTGTCTGTCTTTCTGTCTGTATGTCTTTCTTTTTGCTTTGGGTTTGAACTCAGGGCTGGGTGATGTCATTGAGCTTTTGCTACTCAAGGCTAGTGCTCTACCACTTTAGCCACAGCTCCACTTGCAGCATTTCTGGTAATTAAGTGGAGATAATAGTGTCATGAACTTTCCTGACCAGGCTGGCTTTGAACTGAGATCTTCAGATCATAGCCTCCTGAGTAGCTAGGATTAGAAGAGTGAGTCACCAGGGCCAGGTGCCAATGCATATTTATCATAGTTTAGAAGACACGCAAGAAAGATAATATACTCACAATCTCATCTCTTGGTGAAATCTGTAAAAACTGCTACCATTGGTTGCCTGGCTATGAATCAGACTGAGTATATAATTTTCCCCTTAATATAGCAATTTTTTTAGATTATTGGAGTTTTTTGTTTTGTTTTTCTTGCCAGTACTGGGGCTTGAACTCAGAGCCTTGTGTTCTCCCTTAGCTCTATCACTTGAGCCATACTTCCTGTCCCAGCTAATTAAGTCATGATTCTTAAAGATCTCAGCCCCTGACTAGCTAGGATTACAGGCATGAGCCACTGATTTCCTGCATATTTTAGCTTTCTTTATATTTCCAGGTCAGGGGAGAGAACAGCAAGAACATGGAATGGCATCTCATCACCCTGCAGTGATGTGATGGCTTGGGAACATGTAGGTAAGTAATGGTTACAAAACATTACCACACTGCCAAGGTGAAAACTATACAAAAAAAGAATGTTACAGGTAGCAAAAATATGAGAAAGATCTATTCCATTAAGGTAGTTTCTTAAAATTCTCTAGAAATACCTAAGTAAATTATCTCTAAATATATAAGTAAATTCCCCCAAGGTGCTCATCCACTCTCATTCACGGAAGGAAGGGTCTTTCCTTTAAGATGAAACATTGTAGGCTGGGATGGAGCTCAGGGGTAGGACATTTGATTAGCATGTGTAGGGCTTTTGGCTCAAATCCTAGTACCATGAAGAAAAGGAAAAATGTTTTCAATCATGAAAAACATTGCCAGGAACTGGTGGCTAACACCTTAAATACTAGCTATTCAAGAGGCTGAGATCTGAGGGTCATAATTCAAAGCCAGCATAGGTAGGAAAGTCTGTAAGACTCTTACCTCCAATTAACCATCAGAAAAGTAGAAGTGGTGTTGTGGCTCAAAGTGGTAGAGCATTAGCCTTTAGCAAAATAACTCAGGGACAGTACCCAGGCCCTCAGTTCAAGCCCCAGCCCCCCCCCAAAAAAAAAAAAATCTAAAAAATTCTACTAGCTACTTAGGAGGCTGAAAACTGGAGGATTGTGATTCTAGGTCACTCAAGATTATATACAGGGGGCTGGGAATGTGGCTTAGTGGTAGAGTGCTTGCCTAGCACGCATGAAGCCCTGGGTTTGATTCCTCAGCACTACATAAACAGAAAGTGCTGGAAGTGGCACTGTGACTCAAGTTGTAGAGTGCTAGCCCTGAGCACAAAAGAAGCCAGGGACAGTGCCCAGACCCTGAATCCAAGCCCCAGGACTGGCAAAAAAAAAAAAAAAAGAATATATACAGGGCTGGGAATGTGGCCTAGTGGTAAAGTGCTCGCTTCGTACACATGAAGCCCTGGGTTCGATTCCTCAGCACCACAAGAACAGGAAAAGCCAGAAGTGAGGTTGTGGCTCAAGTCGTAGAGTGCTAGCCCTGAGCACAAAAGAAGCCAGAGACAGTGCCCAGGCCCTGACTTCCAGCCCCACGACTGGCAAAATAATTTTAAAAAAGAATATATACAATACTGCGTCTCCATCAATATCTGGGAATGGTGGCAGATACTTCTCATCCCAGCTACAATGAGAAATCTAAAATAGGTGGATTGCTGTCTAGGTGCATGCTTGTCTAGGACCAAGATTATATCTTAAAGTTAACCAGGGAAATATGACTGGAGGCATGGCTCAAGTATTCAAGTCAAGTTCTAGAAAGCAAAGAGCTCCTGAGTTCAAACCTAAACAAAAACTATGATTGGTCAGTAATTTTTGGTGTAATGATTTTAATATGCGAGGTGGACAGAATGCAAACCTATTATTTTTCCTTGATTAAAACTCTTCAAAAAATTATTCCCAGCACTGTACTGATAGCTCAGGCCTGTAATCCCAACTACTCAGGAGGCTAAGCTCTAAAATCATGGTTTAAAGCCAGCTGCACAAGAGAATCCATGAGATTCTTAGCTCCAATTAATCAGCAAAATGCTAGAAGTAGGGCCATGGCTTAAGTAGTACAGTGCTAGTCTTTAGTTCAAAAGCTGAACAAGAGCACAAGGCCTTGAGTTCAAGTCCTAGTACAAGCACAAACAAACTGTACTGAAGTCTGAATTGGCTCCAACTCAAAATATCCTACACTTAATTTTCTTCTTCAATTAGGTCCTCAAAGATTTATTTGTGTATGTCAGCCATGGCATGTCATCACACAAAATCAATATGACTCATACCCTTTAGTGACCATTAGATACTTCAATGACATTTATGCTTACCTACTGACAGAACCTAACTGCATGACTAATACACTTATAATTCATTTAACTCTGGAAATAACTTTTTTTTTTTTCCAGTCCTGGGCTTGGACTCAGGGACTGAGCACTGTCCCTGGTTTGCTCAAGGCTAGCACTCTGTCACTTGAGCCACAGCGCCATCTCTGGCCGTTTTCTGTATATGTGGTACTGGGAACTTGAACCCAGGGCTTCATGTATACGAGGCAAGCACTCTTGCCACTAGGCCATATCCCCAGCCCAATAACTTTTTTTTAAGTGAGAGTCTCCCCACCCTCCTTAGTATTGGGTTTGAACTCAGGGTCTTATGCTTATTTTTTAAGAGTCTTATGTTATTTCCCCACCCCTAAAGACAGCCTGAATCTTTTTTATTTTTTATTTTTTTGGTCAGTTGTGGGGCTTGAGCTCACAGATTGGGTGCTGTCCTTGAGCTTCTTTTGCTCAAAGCTAGGGCTCTACTACTTGAGCCTCAGTACCACTTCTGGGTTTTTTTTGAGTGGTGAATTGGAGATAAGAGTCTTACAGGGTCTTTTCTGCCTCAGCTGGCTTCAAACCATGATCCTCCTGAATAGCAAGGATTACAGAGGTGAGCCACTGGTGCTTGGCCAGTCTGGATCTTGAATCTCCTCTTTATAGGTCTCGTTGCTGAAATCACAGGCATAAACAACCACACCCAGTTTTACTGGTAAATACGAAGTATTGCGGGTGTGTGTGTGTGTGTGTGTGTGTGTGTGTGTGTGTGTGTGTGTGTGTGTGTGCCAAGGCTGGCCTGAAACCTCCATCTTAAGGATCTCTACCTCCTGAGTAGCTGGGATTAAGGTGTAAACAAGTTGTAGTCTTTTTTTTGTTTTGTCAGTTGTGGGGCTTGAATTCAGGGCCTGGGAGCTGTCCTTGAGTTTTTCTGCTCAAGGCTAGCACTCCACCACTTTGAGCCACAGTTCTACTTCCAGTTTTAGTTTGTTAATTGGAGATTAGATTAATCCGAGCATGATCATGTTGTTAAAATTGAATTGAATAGGGCTAGGAATGTGGCCTAGTGGTCGAGTGCTTGCCTAGCATGCATGAAGCCCTAGGTTTGATTCCTCAGCACCACAAATACAGAAAAAGCCTGAAGTGGTGCTGTGGCTCAAGTGGTAGAGTGCTAGTCTTGAGCAAAAGAAGCCAAGGGCAGTGATCAGGCCCTGAGTTCAAGCCCCAGCACTGGCAAAAAAAAAAAAAAAAGAATTGAGTAAGCCAGGTGGTGACTCATGCCTATAATCCTAGCTACTCAGGAGGCTGAGATCTGAGAATCATGATTTGATGCATGGCAGGCAGGAAGGTTGGTAAAATTCTTATCTCCAGTCAACCAGCAAAAAGTCAGAAGTACAGCTGTGGTACAAATGGGAGAGGACCACCCTTGTGTAGAAAAGCTAAATGAGAGCAGAAAGCTGACTTCAAGCCTCAGTACTGGCATATACTCATACACACATACACATACACACACACACTAAAGTTTTAAAGAGCTTTAATTTGAATTAAAATATATCTATCAACACATATATATCCTGTGGTTTGAACATGTCCCCCAAAAGTGATATGTTGGAAACTGGACACCTCATGTTTAATTATTTTAATTATAAATTGAGGAGGTGCCTTTGGAAGGTAATTGGGTTTAGGCGTTATGAGGGAGAGGGCTTCTGATAGTAATACTTGGCTTTACAAGAAGAGAAGTTCATCAGGCATCAGTGGCTCACACCTGTAATCCTAGATACTCTCAGGAGGCTGAGATTTGAGGATTGCAGTTTGAGGCCAGCCTGAGCAGGAAAATCTGTGAGACTCACATCTAACTAACTACCCCTGCCCCACCAAAAAAAAAGCCAGAAGTGAAGCTCAGATGGTAGTGAAAAAAGCTCAGGGATAGTGCCCAGGCCCTGAGATCAAGTCCTAGGTCTGGCATGAGAGAGAGAGCGAGAGAAACTCAAGCTATCATTGTCAGTTTTATCTCAGCGTAGTGTAGTGTAGCCTGGGGCACTCCCCAGATGCTGAGCAGATGCTGGCCTAAGCTCTTGGACTTCCTCCTCTCTAGGACTGGCAACCAAATATGCTTCTATTATTTATAAAATGCCCTCTCAAGCCTTTGGTTATAGCCACAGATCCTTGCGTAAACATCATCTAATTTCTTTTTTTTTTTTTTTTTTTTTTTTGCCAGTCCTGGGCCTTGGACTCAGGGCCTGAGCACTGTCCCTGGCTTCCTTTTGCTCAAGGCTAGCACTCTGCCACTTGAGCCACAGCGCCACTTCTGGCCATTTTCCGTATATGTGGTACTGGGGAATTGAACCCAGGGCTTCATGCATACAAGGCAAGCTCTCTTGCCACTAGGCCATATTCCCAGCCATCATCTAATTTCTGTAACAATGGAAAATACAAAGATAAAATTTAAAGACCACAAATCATTCCATATTCTTCGGAGGCATAATCCTAGCCTGGTATTATGTTGATTTCTGTGAAAAGGGGTGATTTGTGACTCCTATTTCCTTTTCACTGTGGTCTAGAGTTCCAGAAGCTTCCACTGGCTCCACTGCACTCTAGCTGTTCTCTAGCTGGAGAAAAGGAGGAGAGAGTTTCATAAGCCAGGCCTGGAGGCAGCACCTATCACTTCTGCTGACAGATTCACAGCAGAATTTTGCCACCTGGCTGCACCTGACTGTGTAAGCGGTTAATTAAATTGTGGCTCAAGGCCAGTGCTCTACTACTTGAGTCACAACTCCGCTTCTAGCTTTTTTTTTTTTTTTTTTTTGTAGTTTGGTGGAGATAAGAATCTCACAGACTTTGCTGCCCAAGGCTGGCTTCAAATGGTGGTCCTCAGGTCTCAGCCTTCTGAGTAGCATGAGTAACTGGCACCTGGCCTCATAATACTCTTGCTTCAGCCTCTCCATTGCTGGGACTACAGGTATGGGCCAGAATGCCTGGTTAGGCAGGGTTTCTACACCTGAGCTATAGTCCCATCTCTGGAAAACAAAAATACAGGTTTGGTCAGGATTGGCCAAGCCATAGAGACACGGAGTGAAACACCTGTTGGTGGTGCTTTGCCTCCTAGAATGAATTAGGGGCACATTTGCTACTAGCTACATTAACAAAACAGAATATTAAAAGAACACATCCAGGGGCTACGGCATGGCTTAAATGGTAGGGCACTTGCCTAGAAAATGCAGGGTCCTGAGTTCAAACCCTAGTGCCATAAAAAAGAAAATAAAAGAAAAAGATAGAAAGAACATATATGGGCTAGGTGCTGGTGGCTTAGGCCTATATAATCCTTACTACTCAGAAAGCTGAGCTCTAAATGTTGTATTCTGAGAGTGAGAATAATCCATCGAGGTACAACTTAAGGTGGGAAGGGATCTCATTTACAACCTAAAACCCAGAACCAGAGCAGCCCTCCACCTCCAAATGCTAGCCTGCGACTACCTTGTCCTGGGCTAGCTACCCAGAACCCAGACCTGAGACCTGACCTGAACTCCTGCTTCTCTCTCCTTTTCTCTCCTCCTCTTTCCTACATGGCAGCCTATATATATATACACTCTGGACCTATGAAGCCCCGCCCCCTCTAATTGCCAGACCACTTAGAAGTGCCTCCGTGGGTGTGATGAACGCGTGGGGTGGGACTTCCTAGGCTGCCCCTTCCCTTACACCTGAGGCAGCCTAATGCCAGGCCCCCTCAGTGGCAGGATTTCTCAGCCCCTTACATAAGCATTATGGTTTGAAACCAGCCTGGACAAGAAAGTCTGTGATTATTTCTAATTAAACACAAACGCATACACACACACACACACACACACACACACGGTGGAGCTGTGACTCAAGTGATAGAGTGCCAACCTTGAGCTAAAAGGCTCAGGTACAGTGCCCAGGCCCTGAGTTCAAGCTCAGGACTGGTACCAAAAAATAACAATAAAACTATACAGTAAGATGACGTTGAATATTTTTAACCTAAGATAACTTAAAATCAAGTACTATTCTGTTGATTCCATTTAATATCCCAAAATATAGCCATCAAAGTAAGGTTACTTACAAATGCTCTTTATTAGAAAACAATGTGTGCGTGCATGCATGCATGTGCGTGCACTGATCCTGGGGCTTCAACTCGGGGTGTGGAACTGTCCCTGAGCTGTTTTGTTCAAGGCTAGTGTGCTACCATTTCTGCCATAGCTCTATTTCTGGCTTTTTTGGTTGTT
Source organism: Perognathus longimembris pacificus (assembly GCF_023159225.1). Lineage (NCBI taxonomy): Eukaryota > Metazoa > Chordata > Mammalia > Rodentia > Heteromyidae > Perognathus > Perognathus longimembris. The sequence continues at coordinate 67,274,642 of NC_063161.1, forward strand.
AGCTGGAGATAAGAGTCTCATGGACTTGGAACCATAATTCTCATATTCCTATTATTTATATTCCCAGCCTCCTAAGTAGCTAGAATTACAGGTGTGAGCCACATGCACTTGTCTAGAAAACAGTATTACAGTAGTGACATTGATAAACATCAACTCAAACCAGAAATAAAACATTCCACCTGAAAATACAGCGATGTGTTGGTGTGTGAATATGTACACACACATTAGCACATCTCTCTTTCTCTCCCTCTCTCATATTAAGCTAAAATGAACAACTCAAACCAAGAAAGAAACAAATACACATGACATAAAGAACTCAAAATATTCATTGAGACAGACTAAAACTGCTGACTCAAATACCAAGCAAATGACTTTTTGCCTCATTTAGGGTGCTTTGTTTTTGTCGTTTATTATTTTTTAATCTTCAAGTTTTTTTACTGTGTTATCATTTTTCAATCTTCAAATAGTTGTACAAGGGGGTTTTAATTTAACATGCCTATTTATGAGAACAATGCATTTTGTTTTCTTTGTGCTGGTACTGGAGCTCAAACCCAGGCCTGGGTGCTATTCCTTAGCTTTTTTGCTCTTCTGCTTGAGCCATACCTCCAACTTTTGGCTTTTGGCTGGTTATTTGGAGATGAGTCTCATGGACTTTCCTGCCCTGGTTGGCTTTGAACATTGATCCTCAGATCTCCATCTTTAGATTAGCAAGGATTTACAGGAGTGAGCTACTAGCACCAAGCCTTGTACGCTGCATTTTGATCAGTCACACCTGGCACCGTGCTCCCCCATGCCACTTCCCCCACCAGTCACATCAAGTTCCATGGTTCTGTTTCACAAATAAGACTGTAGTGCGACCCCTTTCCTTGTCCCATCGTCCCTCTCCATTCAGGTTGGTTTGCTGGGAGCATCTACTGGGCAAAAGTATTTCACCACATGGAGAAGAGGGGTGAAGTTCTTTATCATTAGTTCTCTGAAAGAAAAGATTACCAGAATCTTCTCACTTATAAAGGCTTCTTTCCTAGAAGTGCAAAGACTCAGATCAAAACTGGTTTTTGCCTTGCTAGATGACCCAGTGTCGTCTGCACTTTGATTTTTCCATCAACTAATAAAGTTAATTAAATCTGAAAAATTTAAGAGTAACCACAGGAACTCAGCTCAAACCTGGCACCGTGGCTCACGCCTGGAATCCCAGCTACTCAGGAGGCTGGGATGTATTGAGGTTCTAAGCAGAAACCTCCACGAGACTTTTATTTTCAATTAACCAGCAAAAAGTTGGAAGTGAAGCTGTGACTCAAATGGTAAAGCACCGGCCTTGCACAATAAAAGCTAAGAGACAGAATGTCCAGGGTCTGAATTCCCTGAACCGGAACACGAACACACACACACACACATACACACACACACACACACACACACACACACACACTGGAAACCCAAACCAAAAAATGTGGCCCTGGGAGTGTGGGTGTGTGAGGATAAGCAGCCCCGACAGAGTAGAGTCACTGATTTTCTTGCCTTGAATTGCCTGAATCCTGTGCGTGGTCCCAGTGAGGGCAGGTGAGCTGCTGCAGGTGCGCTGCTGCAGGTGCGCACCTTTAGCCAACGGCTGAGCGGACTGAGCAAGGCCTGAGGGAGTGCGAGGCGGGGCTCCTAGACAGTGGGGAGGGGGCGTGGGCGCGAGTGTGGGCAGTGTGGGCGAGGAATGTGGGCGGGCTGCCAGGCGATGGGTCGGGCTAGGGCAGGAGTGTGGGCAGGGACTGTGGGCGGGGCTTCCAGGCGGCGGGGGGGCGGGGTGGTGGTGTGGGCGTGGCTGCCTGGCAGTGGGGCGGGGCTGCCAGGCTGTGGGCGGGGCGTCCGCGTGGGCGGGGCGTAGGAGTGAGCTGTGGGATTGACGTTGGGAGCGTCGGGATTGAGGAGTGGACTGAGGAGTGTGCTGCGAGAGTAGGTGTGGCATTGCCTAGGAACGGACGGTGGGGCCGGACGTGGGCGGGCGTGCTAGTGGGCAGGGCGTGGGCGCGAACTGTGGGCCTGACCGGCGAGCGGGCGGAGCAAAGGGGTGACCTGTGGGACGGGGCGTTGGGAGTGCCGGACCCCAGCGGGCTGCGAGCGGTGCCGCGAGGAGCAGGCGTGGGCGCGGGCGGTACAGCGCTCCTGGTGCTCAGTGCGTCCCGCACCGCCACGCACCACAGCGCCTCGGTCGCTCCTAGTCGGCGCTCTCCCTCAGCTCGCAAGGCGAGGGCTGGCGGACGCTTGGCACAAGTCTGACGCCGGAGCCCGGCCGCGGCCGGCTCAGAGGTTGGAGCGCGGCGAGTGCTTTGCGGAGTTCTGGGCGGCGCGGCGGCTTCTGGAGGAGTCGGAGCCAGACTCCCTAACCCGGTCCTGGGCGTCCGGGCACGGCAGAAGCGGGGAGCCCACGCCGAACCGGCTGCGGCTCCATCCACCTCGGAGGGGGCCGGGTCTCCGGGGACCCGCCGGGTAAGGAGCACCTGCAGCGGGCAGCACGGGGCCGCGGGCGGGCCCTGGACCATGAGCGACGAGGGCGGCTCCAACTTCAGGCGGGTGGCGATCCGACGAAGAAAGTCCAACCTCGTCTACCTGCCACCCGGGACCCCCCGGCCCTGGGGCCGGCCGCTGTCGCACTTCGGAAGGGCCGAGGTCGCCCCCTTGAGGGGCCCGACGTCCGCGGACGCGTCCGGTAAGTCCTGTGGGTGCGGGACAGGTGAGGCCGCGCCCCGGCCGCCCTGCCGCCGCCTGCTGCGGGGTGACCCCAGGTCCCCGGGCTGCGCAGGCCCCTCGCCCCTCCACCTGGCAGCCCTTCCCCCCCGGGCGGGCGTTTGCCGACGCCGGGCGGGGATCGCGGTCACTTCGCTGCGCACTCCGGAAGTAAAGTTGTTTTTTTTTTAAGTTTAGTGAGGAATTCTTTAACCCTGTCCCTTGGGCCTTGAAGGTGGAGCTTTGTGAAATTCCTGCATCTGGGCGGAGGAGGCCGGCGTTGTTCTGGTCCCACAGCCTGGCTGCTGCCAGTGACCTCGGACAGGCGAGCTTTGGTGGCCTGGGTTTGTTTTGTTTTTGCCTTTTCAAAAAAGGATGCCCGACTTCCAACCCCGAGGGGAACACTGGCAAGTCTTTTTCGTCAGGCAGTATGCAGTAACTGGATTCGTGCCAATGTTTTTCACAGCGATTAATTCAGAGGTCAGTAATGCAGTGTTTGCGTTGCTGCATTCCCACGGAATCTTGTTTGGGAAGAAATTCCTGTGACAGTCTATTTGAGGGCACTTCACTTTGTTTTGTAAATGCGTTCAGTTCTCCCCTGGGGAGCTGGAAACAAGAACACTTGTAGGAGTGTGTGTGCACGCGCGTGCGCGTGCCTGCGTGTGGAGCATGTGTGCGTCGGTGCTGGAGCTTGAACTCATGGTCTTGCCCTCTCAGAATTCTTTCGCTCAAGGCTGTAGCTCTACAACCTGAACCGTAGCTCCCCTTTCTGCTTTCTTCCCGTTAACTGGAGCTGGCAGGCTCAGATTTGTTGGGCTGGCTGCAAACTGAGAGCTCAGCCATCTGAGTAATTAGAATTACAGGCTTGAGCCAGTAATACCCAGCTACTTGAGTTTTTTTTTTTTTTTAACTCCTCTGGTTTGCAATACTTTTTTTTTTTAATTTTCTTTCATACCTTATGTAACAGGGAGAGATACCTTGTACCAAACCTTAGCAACAAAACCCTTGTTTAGGCAACAGAAAGAGGAATACTTTTTATGTACATTTTCGCATTTTGTCCTGATGAAGCAAAGCTGTTTGGATCATTGGAACATGGTAAGTATTGAAGATTTTCAATGTTCTGGTGTAGTCCTGGCTCGGAAGTAGTAGATACAGGGCAGGAAAGTATGGGGATGATGATTTTTTTTTTTTTTTGGCCTGTCCTGGGCCTTGGAGGGATGATGATTTTTTAAAAAAACTTTTATTATTATCTTTATGTGGTTGTACAGAGAAGTTAACAGTTAACAAAGCAGTTTATGAATACTGTATATCCTGGTCAATGCAGGAGGGTGATGAATTATATATATTGCAGTAGATGAGGGAAATGGTGATTTGAAAAATGTGGACAAGGAATTCGGTTATGGTGATTTTAGTCTCAGTTTATATCCTGAAAAACTAGGGGGCTGACCAAGTAACTTCTGAAATCTCTTCCAATTTTCTGTGTGATTTACTGTAAGCCTTTCGAATCAAATAAAAGTGCCTTGCTTATTTTTCAAGTTATTTAACCTGCTAGTTTGTTCCTCAGCTATTTTTAATTTGAGGACAATAAGCTCCAAATTATTATTTGCTGGCATGGGAATTTGAACTCAGCCCCTCCCTTGTTGGCTCTCAGCTGGTACTTGAGCCATACCCCCAGCCTAGCTGGTGAGATGCAGTCTCACAGACTTTTCTGCCTGAGGTTGGCTTCAAACCTTGATTATCTGAGTCTGTTTCCAGAGTAGTTAGGATTATAAGTATAAGCCACCAGTTACCCACCTCCAAAGACTTTACATTATCATATTATATAAACATTAACATAAGATCATCTGACTTCGTTCCAAACCCTTTGAAGAAATGAACAAGATATGAAATGCCCTTTTACAAGTAATAAAGTAATAAGAGTTGTTACTATCTATAAATGGCTTCTGTAAGGCAACTGTGTTTTAGAATTCATTTATGTACTCATATTTATTTTTGCAGTGCACACTCAGCTCTTCTGACTAGTTTATTTTCCCTGTCCTGAGGCTTGAACTCAGGGCCTGTGCACTGTCCCTGAGCTTCTTTTGCTCAAGGTTAGCACTCTACTATTTGAGCCACAGGGCCACTTGTGGCTTTTTCTGAGTACCATATTGGAGTTAAAAGTCTAATAGACTTCTTGCCTGCACTGGTTTCAAACCATTGGTGCTCAGATCTCAGCCTTCTGAGTAGCTAGGATTACAGGCGTGAGCCACCATCACCGACTTATTTGTAAGCCCCAACCTGCTCTGGCCCTGTGCTGTCTGACGGGCTGCTGCATTCCAGGGTCCTGATGGGAGGATGGGCTTGAGCCCCTCGGCCTGGCCACTTCCAAGCCCTATGACCTTGGGTGAGTGACCTCATGGAACCCCCTGACCCTCGGTGTCTTCATTGGAAGAGGGGACTAACAAGCTGCCTTTCTCACAGGTTGGTGTGAGGAAGAGGAAGCAGTGAGCTAAGGCTCCCAACTCTTAGCACTGTGCAGGCACATAGCAAGCACTTGCTGTATATGTGGCAACAGTTCTCTTGGCTATGCCTGTTAAAAGACAATCCCTAGAACTTTTTCTTGATTTGCCAGAACTGGGGCTTGAATGCAACTGTTCACACTCTCCCTTGGCTTTTTCATTCAAGGCTGGCCCTCTATGATTCCAAGGCTTCCATGTACTTTAAGAAAGAAAACTTAAGCAGTAACTTTTCTACATTTGTTACATTTCTCAGTATCATTCACTTTCTGAAACTCAAAAGCTCTTCCTGCTATTGTTTTTGGTAGAAAACAATAAGTAATGACTATTCCTCTATTCCATACCCTGGTTGGTAGTAGTTAGAGAAGAACCCTATAATTGTTCAACCACTGGTGACCATACCCTATTCTGGGGAGAGTGAAAATTAGAAAGTACTTCCTCCTTTGATCAAATTGGCTTTCCTAAGTCTCATTGAGCCACCATATGTGTGTATGTGTGTGTGTGTATGCATACATATGTATTTTTGATGGAGATGTACTATATATGTGTATCAGTATGCATATCTCTGTATATATCTGTATTTACATGTATTCACACATTTGTATGCATACGTATCTGTGCATACATACATGTGCATGCATGTACATACATATACATATATGCACAAGCATGCTCATATATATGTACAGCCCATCAAAAAATAATCAGACTATTTTCCTGAGCACTGACGGTTCAGTCTCTAATACTCCAAAAAGATTTATGCATGAAAATCATACAACTTAGATGGCACTAGAATGAACATGACTCAGTTAAAATGTTAACTTTTCCTATTGAAAAAGAAACAAAATCCAGGTGCTGGTGGCTTACACTTATAATCCTAGCTACTCATAACCCCGAGTTCTGAGAATTGCGATTTGAAGCCAGCCTAGACAAGAAAGTCCATAAGATTCGTATCTCCAATTAACCACCAAAAAGAGCCAGAAGTGGAGCTGTGGCTCAAGTGGTAGAATGCTAGCCTTGAGCAAATAAAGCTCAAGGGTAGTGCCTAGGCCCTGAGTTCAAGCCCCAGGACTGGCACCAAAGAGAGAGAAAAAAGGAAGGAACAAAAACTGAGAGGTCAGAAACTTGGAAGAGAATTGATTTAGCAGGGCTATGCTATATTCTCTGGTTATGAAACCCACTATTTTTAGAGTTCTTTATGTTTGGACCTAAGCAATGAAAATAAAATGGAACTTTACCTTTGGTCTATGGCTGAGTGTAAAGGTCCTCTGAATAAAGTGGAACTTCATCTTTGGTCTGTGGCCAATTATAAAGCTCCTCTGAATAAAGTGGGAGACAGGCTTCAGAAGCATGGTGTACCCAAGTTCAAGCCTGACTTCCTCACTATCTGGGAATTGGACCAGACTTCTTAATTTCTGAAGTTCTTCATCTGAATAATGGAGATAACAGTAATTTGTAAGATTACTGGAGTGTGTGCACTTATATGTGCATACTTTTCTCACATGTGTGTTTAATTATGTGGATTAAATGCCTGACATAAAACAAACATTCCAGATAATTTCACATCAAGCTGTCATTGATTCATCTTTGCTAGATAAAAAAATGGCAGGATGTGGCTCAAGGGATAGAGCACTTGCCTATCAAACCTGAGACATTGTCAAATCCCAGTAATTATATCTGTTTATCTGTGTATCACTATGCATACATATCTGTATATCTCTAGAGATATGTAGATGCATATACATATAATATAATATATACATACACATATGTATATACAGTCACATAGACACATATACATATATATCCTGAAATGGGAAAGACTTTCAAAGGAGCAGGGACCGGGAAGGTTCCTTCTAGGATTTCCTTCTAAAAGCAGTTAAAATGAGTAGTCAGGACTCTTTAAAAAATGTGTCTATATATAAGCTTGTGACCCGAAGCACACTGAGACGCTCTTGCACTCCATGCTCACCCACTTACTGACATTCTTCTCTGCTGAGGGCTCATCTGGATAGGGGAGCTGGGACTTGTTGGGGTGGGGATTGGGCATCTGTTCAAGGCATCTGCCTTGGGCTTTCAGGGATCCTGCACTTGGATTCAGTATATTGAAAAAGGTTCCTACTGCTGCATATGATTTGTGCTTGTGTAATGGGTGGAATTCCATAAGCTTGGACAGGATATGTAATTTTTTAGTCAGTCATGGGACGTGAACTCAGGGCCTAGGCCCTGTCCCTAAGCTTTTTTGGCTCAAAGCTAGCACTCTGCCACTTAGAGCCATAGTGGCACTTCTGGTTTTCTGGTGGTTAGAGATAAGAGTCTCACAGACTTTCTTGCCTGGGCTGGCTTCAAACTAGGATCCTCAGATCTCAACCTCTTGAGTACCTAGGATTATATAGGCATGAGCCATCACACACAGTGATTATTTTTTCTTTTTAAAACAAGTATATGTGCACAGAAATGGAGGGACAAAGAGTGAACAAAGGCAGCAGTGGAACTTGCTAGACACAATGTTGAAAATGAACTCTACAATTCATGGGTGAGGATGGGAGGGAAAAATGGGAGGGAGTAAGGGAAGGGCGACACTATCCAAGAAAAATGTACTCTTTACCTGACTTAAGTAACTGCAGTCCCTTTGTACATCAACCTTATAATAACAATAAAAAATTAAAATTAAAAAGAACTATATTAGAGCTGGATGCTCATGTCTCACAAGTATAATCCCAGCTACTCAGGAGGCTGAGATCCGAGTCCACGAAACTCTTACCTTTAAGAAACCAGCTAAAAGCTACAAGTGGAGCTATGGCTGAAGTCGTAGAGCTTTAATTAGTGTTTAATTAGGTTTACAGGCATGGGTCTCCTCTTCCCTCTTCAATTGCTCAGTCCCTGCCTATCTGGCTGCTGACTGCTCTCCTCAGGTTTTCTTTCTGTGCTGTGTTGAGCCCAAGTTTCTCTGTCAGGAAACATTCCTGAAACCTGAATTTCAACACAAACAGCCTTGGCTTCTTTTCCCAAATAAAATGGTGGCCTTCTCTCAGTAACCCAGATTCATCATGGCCCGTGTGGCTGTTGTTCCTCTCTGTGACCCACACGCCCGTGTCTGCTCTCTTTCCCCCTCTCCCTCTCTCTCTTCTCTTTATCCTCCTTGTCCTTCCTCCTTCCCCTCCTCTTCTTCCTCCTCCTTCCTTTCTTCCTCCTTTTCCCTAGTGGAGACTAATTGTCTTTAACTCTCCTGATTTCCTTGCCAGCCTTTCTGAAGTGAATAAGTATGTATGTATATATGTATTGAACTCAGGGCCTTGTAATCTCACTTGGCTTTTTTTTTTTTTTTTTTTTGCCAATCCTGGGGCTTGGACTCAGGGCCTGAGCACTGTCCCTGGCTTCTTTTTGCTCAGGGCTAGCACTCTGCCACTTGAGCCACAGTGCCACTTCTGGCTGTTTTCTATATATGTGGTGCTGAGGAATCCAACCCAAGGCTTCATGTATACGAGGCAAGCACTCTTGCCACTAGGCCATACCCCCAGCCCCTCACTTGGCTTTTTTGCTCAAGGCTGATACTCTACCACTTGAGGTACAGCTCTACTTCTGGCTTTTTGGTGATTAGAGACAAGGGTCTCATAGACTTTCTTGCCTGGGCTGGCTTTAAACCTTGCTCCTCAGATCTCAGCTTTCTGAATAGCTAGGATAACAGATGTGAGACACTGGTACTCGGCTTATGTGAAACCTGACAAGGTTTCATTTTTTTTGTCCAGGCTGTCCTGGACTATGATTCTGTTTTTCCCATTGTAGTTAGGATGGTAGGCACATGCCATTTTATCCAACTTTTTCTGTTGAGATGAGGGTCTTAACTCCTCCACTCTTCCCCCCCCCCCATTTGGCCTGGAACTTCAGTCCTCTTAGTTTCAGCTTCCTATGTGGCTTAGATGACAGGCATACTCCACTCTACCCAGCTATTGAGATAGGAATTTTGACAACTTTTTGACCTGATGGCCTTGGATCATCATCCTCCCAGACTGCCTCCCAAGTAGCTGGGATTTTAAGCATAAACCACTATTTCTGGTTGGTTTTTAAGGCGAAAACCCATAATGAAAGTCCTTTCTTCTGTTTGTTGACCAATCACTTGCACAGAGGGTACTATCTAATGGGCTTGCTTAAAAAAGACTAATGGGGGAGGGGGAAGGGTGTGAATGTGGCACATTGGTAGAGTGCTTGCCTAGTATGCATGAAAACCCTGGGTTTGATTCCTCAGTACCAATAAACAGAAAAGCCAGAAGTCGTGCTGTGGCTCAAGTGGTAGAGTGCTAGCCTTGAGCAAAAGAAGCTCAGGGACAGTGCCCAGGCCCTGAGTTCAAGTTCCAGGACTGGCACACACACAAAAAAGACTAACGGGCTGGGTCTGGTGACTGAGATCTGAAGATTGTGGTTGGAAGCCAGCCTAGACAGGAAAGTCCGTGAGGCTCTTACCTACAATTAATCACCAAAAAACTGGAAGTGAAGCTATGACTCAAGTGGTAGAGCACTAGCCTTGAGTGAAAAAGCTAGGGATAGTGCCCAGGCCCTGAGTTCAAGCCCCAGGACTGAAACACACACACACACACACACACACACACACACACACAGTCTCAAGGGCATCAATAAGGCAGGACCAGAAGCAGGGATTTAGTTCATGGTTCTTGCAGGAAAAAAAAGAGACTGCAAACTTACAATACTTAGGATATCACTGTGTCTTAGTATGACTATCAAATCTAAATTATATGCTTTTTTCTTTACATCTTTGAAAGTGAGATAATTCTTGTAATTGATGGTATGTATCTTAAAACATGTGACACTGACAATCACCAGACCTTTATATAATAAATACTGCTTCTGTAAACCTAGATAATTAAATATGACCTATTAATAATCAGAGTATATACTTGGAACGTTGACAGTTACCCTGCCCCCTCTGCTAAAATCTGCTGTGTGTGAACATTACTTCCAGCTTTTTTGCTACTTCCTTAGCTGCCTTAATTATAAGCCTGAGAGTCATAATAATAGCAGCTATCATTTACTGAGGACTTCAAGTCAGATGGTCTACAGTCTACATGTATGAACTTGATGAGTTACGACAAGTGCAAACTGTGATTCCCCACTGAACAGAAGAGGCACCCATAGCCCAGACAGGGAAGTAGTTTGTCCAAGTTCACATGGCCAGAAGGTGGAAGAAGGCAGGATACCAACCTAAGCTCATAACCCTTGTACTTTTCTCTGGCTTCCTTCTCTGGTGCTGGGGATCAAACCCAGGCCTCATTAGTGCCAGCATTCTGCCACTCAAATGTCTGTTTGCCTGTCTGACCAGTGCTGTGAACTGAACTCAGAGTCTAACAGATCCTAGGCAGAAGTTCTATCACTAAGCTTCAACTGTATAGCCCTGTCATGGAATTTTTAACTGCCAGTTTATCTGAACATATGGATGTATATTGATGTTTCATAATGGAAGAAATATTTTTCCACGATATTCTTTTTGTGTGTAGTGATGATACTGTGACTTGAACTCAGAGCCTTGTGGTCATGCTTGGCTTTCTCATTCCTGACATACACTCTGCTACTTGAGCTATATATCTCCAGGCCTCTATGTTGCTAATTATTTTGGAGATGGCATTTCATGGACTTGATGCTTGGGCTGGCTTTGAACCACATCTCTCTGAATCTCAGCTTCCTGAATAGTTAGGATTATAGGTATGAGTCACTCTCACCTACCTTCATGATATTCTTTTTTTGCCAGTCCTGGGGCTTGAACTTAGGGCTGTCCCTGACTCAGCACTGTCCCTGGCTTCTTTTTGCTCAAGACTAGTACTCTACCACTTGAGCCACAGTGCCACTTCCAGCTTTTTCTACATATGTGGTGCTGAGGATTCGAACCTGGGGTTTCATATGTACGAGGCGAGCACTTTACCACTAGGCCATATTCCCAGCCCCCTGTCATGATATTCTTTATCTAGTTTATCTGAAGTCTCAATCATTCCTTGGTCTAATGTAGCTAATGAGGGGTGGAGGTGGGGGAGGCATTTTCAAGGAAATCCAGAAAACATTTTTGGAAAATATTCTAGAAGTGGAACACTAAAGATCTTCCTGATCCTTGCTGAGAACCAGGCTTTTGGGGAAACTCACAAAACTCTTGAGAGACCGCTACTATTTTCTAGGAATTCTTTTGACTATATATATATCAGTTATTAATAGGGTGATATGTTCTTGGTAAACTTTGAAGTTATATATTTATTTGTAAGTATCCTATTTTATTTTACTTTATTTTTGTGCCAGTATTGGGGGCTTGAACTCAGGGCCTCACTCTCTTTCCTGGCTTTTTCACTCAAGGCCAGTGCCTTGTCTCTTGAGCCACACCTTCACTTTCAGCTTCTTGCTGGGTAATTGCAAGTAAGAATCTCAAGAGCTTTTCTGAAAATTACGATCTTCAAATAGCCTTCTGAGTACCTAGGATTAGAGGGATAGGCCACCACCAACACTGAGCCAATTTTATCTGTCCTGAAAAACAAAAACATAAAAAAAAGCCAAAGCAAAAACAGATAAAACTTCACTTTTCCCCTTCTATCCCGTCAGCAAATGATCATGGATGGATATATAAATGTGTATGTGTAAAGGTAATATATCAAAATCCTATTGGTAAATGTTGGTGTAGCACTTTTTTGAAGGAAATTATAACTCCCAAGCCCTATAGCAGCTTTAAAAAAAATGTAATAACCAGTTTTATTAGCCCCCTCCTCTCCCTTTTTTGTGTGCCAGTCCTAGAGCTTGAACTCACTACAAGGGCAGTCTTTGAGCTTTTGTACTCAAGGCTAGCCCTCTACCCCTTCAGCCACAGCTCCACTTCTGGCTTTTTTGGTAGTTTATTGGAGATAAGAGTCTTACTGACTTTTCTACCTAGGCTGGCTTTGAACCACCATCCTCAGATCTCAGTAGCTAGGATTATAGGCATGAACCACCAGTGTCTACCTTCTCTTTAACACTTTAGTATAATGAAAAGTTGGGTAAGAATATTCCTCTCCCCTCCCCTCAGAGAACTGGTCCCAGGACTGGGAACTGACTGTGATGCTAAGTGAAGCTGTTCTGTGGTTCTTTTATTAGAAAATAGCACACTGAGTCTACTGCCTTAAGAAAAAAAAGAAAAAACCATGAAAAGAGGGGAAGGAAGGGTAGGGGAAAGGAAGAGTACCCTGCCGGTGCTGGCAGCCTTTGTTGGAACCCTGGAGGTTCCCCAATGGAAGCTCTTTTTTCCATAGAGAGCTAATGGCGCTCCCCAAGCTCTGCAACCCAGGAGACCAGCTTTTGTGTTGTTACCCTGGCAGATTTGCTTTTGCAGCATCGTGGGCATTGGAAAGGCCCAAGCAAGGAAAAAAAAATACCAGAGACTCTTATCTCCAGCAAACCAGCAAAAAGCTGGAAATAGAGATGTGGCTCAAGTGGTTGAGTTCCAGCCTTGAGGGAAAAAGCCAAGTGAGACCACAGGGCCATGAGTTCAAGTTGTAATACTGGCACCAAAAAAGAAAAAGAAATTGGTTGTAAATGTTAGTAGCAGTTGTTAGATGCTTGAGGATGTGAAAAACAAACAAGCCACATTCCATAAAGGTCTATTGCATCAGATCCCAGCAAAATATCTAGATGAAAGCTTCCTAATTATAGGGTGACATTTCTATCATACAAATCTAAAGTTAATCAAGTATGTCTTCAATTCTCATTGACTGAATATATGAAATCCGGTGGCATATTCCATTTTCAATGTCCACATGCTGAAGTGGCTTGATACATAAAAAACGTAGTTTAAAAGCAGAGTGTCTGTGACTCATGCCTATAATCCTAGCTTCCCAGGAGACTGAGATCTGAGGATCTCAATTTGAAGCCAGCCCTGGCAGAAATGCCTGAGACTCTTATCTCAAAAAAGGCAGAAGTAGAGTTGTGGCTGAACGAGTAGAGCCTTGAGCAAGGATGCTCAGGGGTAGCACCCAGACCTTGAGTTCAAGCCCGACGACTGGCAACAAAATGAAAACAAAAACAAAAGAGGTTGAGATATGAGAACAATGGTTCAAAGCCACCCCTGGCAGGAAAGTCTTCGTATTTCCAGTTAGCTAGCAAAAAGCCGGGAAGTAGAGCTGTGGCTCAAGTGGTAGAATGCCAGTCTTACTAAAGAATGATGCCAAGGCCTTAGGTCCCAATACTAGCACACACATACACACACATCAAACATCAGGAAAACCTTGTTTATCCTCAGCTCTCCTTCTTTCCTCAAGTTTTAAAACTTGGTTTGTTCATTTTTTCAAAATAAGATTCCTTTAAGTTTCCTTAGCACATTTGAGAGACATTTCAACTTTAACTGTAACTCTGAAAGCATACACATTTCAGATAACAAATTATCCTCTAAAGTGTACCTATTGAAGTGAATCATATCACTGTTAATTGTTTGTTTGAGAGAAAGTTTAGTCTTCGGACATTTCTATCATAGGTGCCAGGTGGGGTGCAATTAAAAAATGCAAACCCTTTGGCAAAACAAACAGGATAGGTATCATGTGATACATTACATACCAAGCTGGCCCTTTCCCCTAGTTTTCAAAGTTCCTTCCATGTTCTATTCTTTGCCAGCTGTTTTTTTCTTTCTCTTTGGTCCTGGTTGTGTGAACTCAGTCCCTGAGCACTGTCCCATATAAAGTTAGCACTCTACCACATGAGCTCCACTTCTGGCTTTTTGCTGGTTCACAAACTTCCCTCCTGAGGCTAGCTTTGAACTGCAGTCCTCAGATCTCAGCCTCCTTGAGTAGCTAGGACTACAGGTGTGAGCCACCAGCACTTTTCTTGTTCTTTTAATTGGTATGACATTACAAAACTTCAAAAATAGAGGGGAACATTCATGTTGATCTCTTCTGACTGTGTTTGCATTCTATGCTTCTAGTCCAGGACTGATAGTTGGTTATTCTGTAACTAAAATAAGGAGGCTTAAGTGAACAGCTCTGCTGGGCAGGATGGCAACCACCTGTAAGCCCAGCCCTGTCCTGGGAAGTTGCTTCAGGATCAGGATGGATTGGGAGGGAGCTTGAGGTCACCCTGAGCAGCAATGAGAACTTGTCTACCCCCTCCCCCCAAAATAAACAATAAATATAAACAGCCTTCTTCAGATGGAATACTGAAAGTCCTTTCTTCCCTATCTTCCGTGCATATGAAAGTAACTTTGAGTGCACAGTCTAAATTCATTTCTTAGCTTTCAGGACACTGTCTGGCCTTTTCAAAGAGGAAAGCTTTAATTATACTATTTTTTTTTCCAGGAAGGACCTAGCTTCATGTGTGTGGATTTCATGTATATGGGCCTACTCTGGGTGTAATTAATTTAATTTCCCTGTCAGTGCTTGTGCTAGGAAAGTTGGAGTATACTTGAATTTTGTAGAGATTGATATTTAGAATATGATTAATTTGTGAACAAGGTTCAAACTTATTCTGATGCAAAACCCTAATATTTTCACTGAATCTACTCTGCATAGGAAGCACAAAGTAGAGAGTGAAATAATTATTTTAAAAATAAAATACAATGATGAATGATAGAAATTTCTGTTCTGAAGGAGTAGCTTCATTTCTTTTCCCTCCCTCCCTCCCTCTCTCCTTCCTTCCTTCCTTCCTTCCTTCCCCCCTCTCTCTCTCTTTCTTCTTTCTTTCTACATGGAGCTGTATTCTTGTTCAGCTTGCTTGCTCAAAGCTGGTGCTCTACTACTTGGGTCATGCCTATAGTCTAACTTTTGACTGGTTATTTTGGAGATAAAGTTTCATAGATTTTGTGCCAAGATTGGCTTCAAACTATGATCCTCTGGCTGGGTAGCCAGGATTACAGGTATAACCCACCGACACTTGGCTTCATTTCCTTTTGTATTCTTTAAAGAGATAGGTCTTGTTATGTACTTACTCTGTATTCCAGACTGCTCTGCTTCAGCCTCCTGTGTGCAAGGGTGTAGGATAAAGCTGGTTGACAGGCCTGACTCTAGTAGAAAGGCCTGGACTCAAATCTGGTCTGTCCCACTTCACAGATTTAAATGAATCAACTAATTTTCTTAAGGCTACTTATTTATGACATCAGGATATAAAAAAGTGCTTATTTCATAAAATTACAGAGGGGTAAATATAGAATAATGCATGTAAAATTTGGAGTAGCCTGGCTACAGTGGTTCATACCTGTAATCCTAGTTATTCTGGAGTCTAGGAGGATTGTGATTAGAGGCCAGCCCAGGCAGGAAAGTCCTTTAGATTCCATCTCTAAAAATAACTAGCAAAATGCCAGAGGTACAGTTCAAGTAGTAAAGCACACTAGCTGAGCAAGCAAGCTGAGTGAGTTCAAACACTAGTACTGTCAAATGCTTTTAATCCAATAAAATAACAATATACTAATAAAATGTATTATATGATTTGCTTAGTACTTTATGGGATTTTAAATTTTTGCTTGACTTTTAACCTTAAAAATTATCTTGAATTAGCTGTACAAAGGGATCTCATGTCAACCTGTCAGTTTGAGTACAATGCATCTTTATCAATGTCACCCTTTCCTTCATTCTTCCCCATCTCTCCCAACCCCATCCATCCCCTCAGGTTTCCTGGTTTTATTTTCACATATGTACATTGAGTATTATGACTATATTTGCCTACCCTTCCTCTCTTCATTCATATGCCCACCTTTGATTCCCCTCTCCCACCCACAAAGCATATTTCATCTTCCTAGTATTCATTTTGTTAAACTGTAAATTAGTTTTACATCATTGGAATCCTCCCCTCTCTGTATGCTGTGTTTTAGGACAGAATTAATTCCTTTATCACTCACAGTGAAAGAGCACAGCTTATAGCCAGTTTCTGTGGTACTTGTCTAGACCTCAGGACTTGGGATGCTAAGGTCAGAGAACCATTTGAACTCAGTAATTTGGAACCAGTATGGACAACATTGTGAGACTTTTTTTTTTTTTTGGCCAGCCCTGGGTCTGGGGATTCAGGGCCTGAGCACTGTCCCTGGCTTCTTTTTGCTCAAGGCTAGCACTCTGCCACTTGAGCCACAGTGCCACTTCTGGCCGTTTTCTACATTTGTGGTGCTGGGGAATTGAACCCACGGGCTTCATGTATACGAGGTGAGCACTCTTGCCACTAGGCCATATTCCCAGCCCTCGTGAGACTTTTGAAAATACAAATATTTTGCTCTTGGGGCTGGGGATATGGCCTAGTGGTAAAGTGCTTGCCTCGTATACATGAAGCCCTGGGTTTGATTCCTCAGCACTACATATATAGAAAAAGCCAGAAGTGGCGCAGTGGCTCAAGTGATAGAGTGCCACCCTGCTAGTCTTGAGCAAAAAAGAAGCCAGTGACAGTGCTCAGGTCCTGAGTTCAAGCCCCAGGACTGACAAAAAACAAAACAAATATTTTGCTGAAACATCAGCCTTGGAAGCTGGTCAAACTGCTTAATCCCCTACCCTTGCCTTTCTTCAGTGGTCTTAGAACATGGCCTTTGTTCTGTAAATTGTCACATTTCACCAAAGAAGTTTGGTTTTCATCATGGCAAGAAACTGTTTGGTGTGTGATGTCAACAAAACCTATTCTGGATTCTGGAAGTATAATACTGTTAGGGATCAAAAAGCTAAGCGAGGCACTGGTGGCTCACACCTGTAATCCTAACTACTAAGAAGTCTGAGATCTGAGGATTACAGTTCAAAGCCAGCCTAGGCAGGATCAGCTCCAGTTAATCAGCAAAAAGCCAAAGTGTAAGTGTAAAAAGCTAAGAGAAGGCATGAAACCCGGAGTTCAAGCCCAGAAACAGGCATAGAAAAAGAAAAAGAAAAATCCAGACTGACAGTAAATGACTCTGCCTTCAATTTCAGGTTTGGTTTTTTTGTTTGTTTGTTTTACTTTTTGCCAGTCTTGGGCCTTGAACTCAGGGCCTGAGCACTGTCCCTGGCTTCTTTTTGCTCAAGTCTAGCACTCTACCACTTGAGCCATAGCACCACTTCTGGCTGTTTTCTTTATATGTGGTGCTGGGGAATCAAACCCAGGGCCTCAGGCAAACGAGGCAAGCACTCTTGCCACTAGGCCATATTCCCAGCATGTTTTTTGTTTTTGGTTTTTTTTCTGACAAAAGTTTGAAGAAGGGAAAATATATTCAAAGGGCCTGAAAGTAAACTAAATCAAATTGCGATCTGCAAAAGAAAAAAAAAGGCAAATAATATTTTTCTTAAAGAAAATAAAAAGGTTTTTGGAAGACTGGTTTTGATGCATCCTGTGGAACTCTGAAAAATGGTTATTTGATAAGAATTCTCTCTTCAGAAGTTGCTGACTTGTGGCACAGCTGAGTGTGGGTGGCATTTCTTCAGGGGTTAGCAGAAAGGCTTGCCAGTGTTTAAGGCACTGTTGCCTATTTGTAACCATTGAAATGTTTTCTCCTAAGTTGGGTAACAAACATATTCTGGCTTGGTAATTCATGCTGTTAATTGGCACAGCTGACTTCCTGGACTGGAAGTTCAGCAGACCAGAGTCCAGGAGCAAATGCAAAGTTCCTGTAACTTTCAGGGAAGACCTCTGGGTGTCTTTGTGAGTAGCTTGGAAAAGAATGTGGGACCAGCAAAGTGTGAAGGTTGTTCCAAGGTCCTTCTGGAGGCAGGGAGCCCTGTGCTTGCCTAGGGAGTGCTGGAGAAGGAAGTGCCTGGTAAACCATTTAGTGAACCATCTGTTCTCTCCTTGCAAGCAAAACTCTTCTTGAAGAAATGGAGTAGGCCTAGGAATAATATCCTAGCATGCATGAGGTTTTGATTTCTTAAAGTCACATAAACAAATAAGAGAAATAAAATTAAAACGACATTAAAATTTGTTTAAAAATAAAATAAAATTGCTGAGCGCCAGTGGCTCATGCCTGTAATCCTAACTACTCGGGAGGCTGAGATCTAAGGATTGTGATTCAAAGCCAGCCCAGACTGAAGAGTCTTATCTCTATCTAACCACAAGAAAACCGGAAGTGGTGCTGCAGCTCAGGTGGTTGAGTGTTTGTTAGCCTTGAGCTGAAGAGCTCAGGGACAGAGTCCAGAGTTCAAGCCCCATGACTGACAAGATAAATAAGGAAGTAGAGTATCCATAATAGAAGTCATTAACAATAACTTTTTGGGGCTGGGAATATGGCTTAGCGGTAGAGTGCTTGCCTTGCATGCATGAAGTCCTGGGTTCACTCCTTCTGCAGTACATAAAACAGGAAAAGCCAGAAGTGGTGCTGTGGCTCAAGAGGTAGAGTGCTGGCCTTGAGCTTAAAGAATCCAGGGATAGTGCTCAGGCCCTGAGTCCAAGCCCCAAGCCTGACCAAAAAAAAATTTTTTTTTGTATGTTGAATGCTTTTTTTGGATAGTCCTGCGGCTCAAACTCTGCGCCTGGGTTCTGTCCCTGAACTTCTCTTGCTTAAGGCTATCACTATCATTTGAGCCACAATGCTACTTCCTGCTTTTTATGAGTACTTTATTGGGGATAAGTCTAGATTGGACTAGCTTGGAACTGTGATCCTAAGATTTCACCCTCGTGAGTAGCTAGAATTACAGGTGTTAAGACTCCTCAGGCTTTCTAAAGCCTGCTTTGGCTGGGCTCTGGTGGCTCATGCCTATAATCCTAGCTATTCAGGAGGCTGAGATCTGAGGATTACAGTTTGAAGTTATCCTGGAGAGAAAAATCCTTGAGACCTTGATCACCAATTAACTCTCCACCCCCCTCCCCACAAGAAAAGCCAAAAGTGTGGTTGTGGCTCAAGTGGTAGAGTACTAGCCCTGGACAAAAGAAAACTATAGGAAGCCCAATGTTGGTAGCTCATGATACCATGATAGCCCAAGAAAGAAAGTCTAGGTGACTCCAGATGATCACCAAAAGTTGGAAGTGGAGGTATAACTCAGGTGATAGAGCCTTAGCCTTGGGCAAATAAGCTAAGGGATAGTGCCCAGGCCCTGTGTTTAAGTCCAGGTACTAGTACACACAAAAATTCAAATTAAGACACAAACAAACAGAAAAACCCAAATCCTACAACACTTGGATTGGGACTTTTGTCTCTATAATCTCAAAGGAAAGAATCTTCTGTTTTACAGCCCTTAAAATTTGCAATTTCTCACTAGGCTTTTCTTTCATGTTTTAGAAATATATATATGCACACATATATATATACACACACACACACTTATACACACCCATGCTTTGTGTGTATGTGTGCCAGTACTGGAGCTTGAACTCCAGTTGTTTATTAGCTTTTTTGCTCAAGGCTGGTGTTCTACCACTTGGCAACATTTCCACTTTCATCTGTTTTTTGATACTAGTTGGAATCTGGTGGATTTATCTTCCCAGGTTAGCTGCAACCTGCAATCCTCCGATCTCAGCCTTCTGAGTAGGATTACAGGCATGAACCACCACACACACACACACACACACACACACACACACACACTGCTCCTAGGGCTTGAACTCAGGGCCTGGCTGTTGTTTCTTTTGCACAAGGCTAGCATATTACCACTTGAACCACAATCCCACATCTGCCTTTTTTTGTAGTTTATTGGAGATAAGAGTCTCATAGACTTTACTGTCTGAGCTGGCTTCAAATAGTGATCTTCAGATTTCTGTCTCTTGATTAGCTAGGATTTCAGATGTGAGCCATCAGTGCCTGGCAAATTTTTATATTTTGCATTGATAGGTTATGGGGTGGGGGTAGTTGTAGTTGGATGACTCACACAGAGGCATGTTGAAGTTATTCTTTTCTTTGCATAGAGGTAACATTTATTTCTTTCCTTTTCAACATTAGATTCATGACTTGAGTTGACACCATTGTGGTGTTGACATTATTGTGTTGTATTAAAGAGGTGTTTGCCTGAAATAGCAGAGGAGGAATGACACACACAGGACTGCCCAAGGCCAGGTGGATGATACAGAACCTCTATGGGAACGTACCTTTGCCTTGATCACCTAGCTGTGATTGCTTCACCAGGCTCTTTTTTTCTTCCCTCAAATTTCTGAGTGTGAACCCTCCTCGTTGCCTATTAGCTTGCTTAGTGACACAGCACTCCTATTAGTAGGTAAAAAAGGTATTTATTATAATAAAACACATTATCTGGGTACTGGTGACTCATGCCTGTAATCCTACCTACTCAGGAGACTAAGATCTGAGGATCGAGTTTTAAAGCCAGCTCAGCTCAGGCAGGAAAATCTCTAACCACCAAAAAAAAAAAAAGAACTGCAGCTATGGCTCAAGTGGTAGAGCACCAGCCTTAAGTAAAAAGCCAACGAACAGAACCCAAACCCTGAAGTGATGTTTGTGCACATGCACACACAATACACTAAAACATGCACAATTTATTTCTCCTCATTCTTAAATTTTATCTGCATCTGTGAGTACTCTAATTTTAACGTAAAGTATAACCTGTTACTCCCCTGTAGGCTGGTTTCCAGTCTCTCTTGTCAAGTTCCCACCATTGTTTGAGCATTCCTGGTTCCTTGTGTTCTAACCTACCTCCATAATAAAATCAGACAGTCCTCCAAGGAATGGTACTGAAAGCAGGATCTGAGTCTGGCACTGGTGGTTCACACTTGTAGTCCTGGCCACATGGGAAGTTGAGAACCAGAGGATGGGGATTTGAGCACAGGCTGGGCCAAAAAGTTCACGAGACCACTTCTCAAGTCATAGCTGGGCATAGTACTGCACACCTTGTTGGGCTTTAAATTGCCAGGCTAGCTCTATCCCTCCCCAACACGTGGGGAGGGGTCCTGGACTTATCTATCTTCTCTGCGGGGGATCCATACCTACTCTCTCACGTCCCCCCCGTCCAGTAGGGTATCGACGCGGGAGTGGGGTCCCGGGTGCCTCGGTTCATGTGTGGGTACGAGACCCCCTTGCCCGCCAGCCCAAGGAAGACACAGGCGCATGGGGTCTTGGAGAAAACCTCTAGGGCTTCTGTTTGTTCAAATGAGGAGCCCCCCCAGATATACCCCCAAGGGCGGGCACAAGAGAGGGATTGCAGATTGGTCACAGAGGGCTGTCCATCAAGTGATGTCAGGGGACCTCCTTTGGGGGCGGAGGCCCAGCCCCCCAAGGCTTGGTTGGGTTTCTGGGGTGTCCTCCATTACACACGTGCTGCCCCAGGAGCAGGCCCTTCTCTTGCTGCCAAAGGAGGAAGGGGAGGGACAGGCCAAGGTCAGCAGTGGCCCCTTAAAGGCACAGCTGACCCCAACACACCTGTCATCACAAATTGTGAGATTAGCAGGATCAAGGTTCTGGGCCGGCCTGGGTAGAAAAGTCAGTAAGACTTCACCTCCACAGAGGGGTCACATCTCAGTGACCACCATGAAGCCTAAAAGTAGACAGATTGTGGCACAGGCACACACCTGTGTGGAAAGCAATATTCTATCTCACAAGATTTGATCTCAGAAGTAACCAGTGTTGATGCCTCATACCTGTACTCCTAGCTACTCAAGAGGCTGATAATTGAAGATTGAGGCTTGGAACTAGCCCAGGCAGGAAAGTTCATGAGACTTTTAACCACCAACAAAAGCCAGAAGTGAAGTTGTGGCTCAAGTGGTCAGCACCCAGACCCTGAGTTCAAGCCCCAGGACTAGTGCACACACAAATACCTTTGTGAAATACCTGTGAAAAACTGGGCTAAGCATGTGGCTTATGTGGTAGGAAGTCAACCTAGCAACCACAAAGTCCTGAACTTAAGGAGCTAAGGGGCGGGGGAGGGAGGTGGAGAAAAAGAAAAGAAAACAGGATTTGGCAACAGCTAAGTATGATTGAGACTATTAGATGTTGATTCTGAGCTTTCTCTCTGGACAGTGCTAATGAATAATACACCTATGCAGATGTGCACATACTCAAATTTACATGGATTCATTACCACCTCCCATATATATATATATATATATATATATTTTTTTTTTTTTTTTTTTTTTTTTTTTGGCCAGTCCTGGGCCTTGGACTTAGGGCCTGAGCACTGTCCCTGGCTTTTTTTTTTGCTCAAGGCTAGCACTCTGCCACTTGAGCCACAGCGCCACTTCCGGCCATTTTCTGTATATGTGGTGCTGGGGAATTGAACCCAGGGCCTCATGTATACGAGGCAAGCACTCTTGCCACTAGGCCATATCCCCAGCCCCCACCTCCCATATTCTTAATAAGACAATTTGCAAATCCATGATATAGTGCCTGTATTTCTTTGTTCCCTGAGCTTCTTCCAGGAAGTTGGGCTGTTCCACTTAGGCCTTGAGCCCCTATAGGATCACTTGTGGGCACCCTCCTAACCCAGCTTGCGCTTCATTTGTTTTGCTATTTTTATGGTTCCAGGCCTAGGGCTTGAACTCAGGGTCTGAAGTTTGTTTGTTTGTTTTCCCCTGATGGACAGTGCTCTAGCATTGAAGCTATGATAGCTCCACTTCTGGCTCTTTGGTGGTTTATTGAGATAAGAGTCTCATAGTTTCCTGCCTGGGCTGGCTTTGAACTGGGATCCTTAGATTTCAGCTTCCTGAATAGCTAGGATTACAGGCATGAGCCACTGGCACCCTTGTCTTATTCCTAAATCTGGCAAATCCCAAAGGGCTAAATTTATTTCTGGACTTTGAATAAAGGGTAAAGTCTTGTTTGTACTTTAATTTTTTTTCTCTCTTTCCTTCCTTCTCCCTTGCCCTTTCTCCCTTCCTGCCTAATCCTTCCCTTCCTCTCTGTCTCTCTTTCTTTGACCAAGACTTGGTATTTATTTAGCCTAGTCTGACCCTGAACTTGACATCTTCCTCTGTCTGCCTCCAGAGTGCTAGGATTTTAGGCATGAATCACCATACTGGTTCTGTAATCTTTAATTGCATTTTTTGGCTAGTCTTTCCATCTAATTAAGGTTTCTTTTTGTCTGTTTTGCTCTTATCTGTAATAATGATAAATATATTTGCCTGGCCATGTTGTGATTCACATATCAAAGCTAATTATGCACATTATAATCAGAAGCTTATGATATATTATAGAAATATCAATATAGTGATCAATATAGTGACATATATATATCCACACATATATTTGTCAGTACTGGGGCTTGAACTCAGGGCCTGGGCACTGTCCCTGAGCTTCTTTTGCTCAAGGCTAGTGCTGTACATGAGCCACAGTGCCACTTTCAGTTGTTTATGTAGTACTGAGGAATCAAACCTAGAACTTCGTGCGTGGTAAGCAAGCACTCTACCACTAAGTCATATTCCTAGCCCAAAGGTGTGTATTTTGATATAAAATGCAAAGAGGTTAGTGTTGGCTTAAAAACCCCACAATTACCTGTAGCCCTCACTTTTATGGATTACACTCAGCCTTTAATCATACCAAAGTACCCAGTATAAAGTAGAATGCTCCATACATTTGTGACTCTCTTGCATAAAAATTATATCAAATGTATCACTACTAATGGAGGTGCTTTTTTAATGTTTTCCACCAGTACTGGGGTTTGAACTCAGGGCCTCACACTCTCACTTGACTTTCCAATGCCAGGCTGGCTGTCTACCACTTGAATCACACCTCCACTTCCAGCTTCTTGGTGGTTAATTGAAATCTTGTGGCCTCTTCTGCTTTGGCTGACTTTGAACTGTGATCTTCATATCTCATTCTCCTGAGTAGCTAGGATTACAGGTATAAGCCACCAGCACCCAGCAGTAGATATTTTTATATTCTTTTTTAGAAAAGTCTTTTTTTTTCTTTCAACAAAGTGCATGGGGAGGAAGTTACTACTTTAGGATCATGCTGATCTTTTCAAGAAAATGCCAGCAGGGTTTCTTACCTTCCTGACTATGTTCCCTCCCAGCCTCTCCATAAACAGATCAGTTGATTGGAAAATAGGAGGAAGCTATGTCAATGTGGAGACTGTGTGATTAGCTGGTGACTAGTTTCTAAGGTTCTGACTCATTCAGAAGCCTGCTGGCTTGACCTTACAGCTCTTTCTTCTTGACATTATTGTGAAGTTTTCCTTCTGATAAAACTCTTCTGAAAAGTTGTCATATGTCACTGTTAGTTTTTAGCCCCCAATGAATCTGAAGTTCAGAGCTGCAGGCATCTGGGGGGCAGGGATGGGGTGGACACATAACTTAATCCCCAAGTGAGTTAACACATTCATTCATTTGTCTCAGAAGGAAATGTTACTGAGACCAAAAGGATACTAAGGGAGGAATGATGTAGATCACTAGGATTGTAGGTGTGTTGTTTGTGAAGGACAGTCACGCCACATAGTAATGGGACTGGCTGAGTTGGTTTCAATGCCTACCCTCCTAAGCAGAACATCAACAAACATTTAGTAAGTGAATGATGTCATGTGAGCATTTTTCTTGGTTAAATTCCACCCTCATTGCTCCTCAAATCATGTGACTCAGTAGCCCCAGTTGATACATCTTTGAGGTGTGTGTGTGTGTGTGTACACTGGTATGGGGGCTTGTGCTCTTGGTCTGGCTCTTTTTTATGTGTTTGTGTTGGTTGTGGGGCTTGAACTCAGGGCCTGGTGCTGTCCCTGAGCTTTTCTGCTCAAGGCTGGCACTCTACCACTTGAGCTACAGCTCAACTTCC
Organism: Perognathus longimembris pacificus; assembly: GCF_023159225.1. Taxonomy (NCBI): domain Eukaryota; kingdom Metazoa; phylum Chordata; class Mammalia; order Rodentia; family Heteromyidae; genus Perognathus; species Perognathus longimembris. The sequence goes on from NC_063161.1 coordinate 67,299,434, forward strand.
AGCTGTTTTCTGGTTAATTGGAGATAAGAGTCTCATGGACTTTCCTGGGCTGGCTTTGAACTGCTGTCCTCAGTTCTCAGCTTCCTAAATTGTTGGGATTATAGGAGTGGGCTACTCCACTCCTGGCCTAGGAAGATCTTTTGTCTAATAAGGTTATTTCCTTGTTTCTGCCCTGTCAATTTGACATACCCACCCAAAGAGAACTTCTTTTTTTTTTTTGCCAGTCCTGGGCTTTGGACTCAGGGCCTGAGCACTGTCCCTGGCTTCTTTTTGCTCAAGGCTAGCACTCTGCCACTTGAGCCATAGCGCCACTTCTGGCCATTTTCTGTATATTTGGTGCTGGGGAATTGAACCCAGGGCTTCAAGTATACAAGGCAAGCACTCTTGCCACTAGGCCATATCCCCAGCCCCCCAAAGAGAACTTCTTGTTCCCGTTGGAGAACAGAAGCTCTTCCTACTAGAGTAGATCAACCAAGTGTTATATGTACTTGTTTGTACTTGAACTCATTAATCACTTGCTTCTGTATGTTGATCAGCTCCTACACTCTGATTTTTTAGATACTTCCTGATAAGTGGCTCTAACTTTTGCATGATCACAAAAGACTTGATGGAATAAATACTTCAAAATGGTATTTAAGCTTAATTTTGTCTTTTATTTTTGCTTTCTTTGTAGTGCTAGGATTTAAGCCAAGAGCCTTTTTATTTTTCTTTATTTACTAGTACTTCGGCTTGAACCCTGGGCATTGCACTGTCACTTGGCTTGAGCCACAGCCCCACTTGTGGCTTTTTTGCTGGTGAATTGGAAGTAAGAGTCTTGCGGACTTTACTCGCAGACTGGCTTTAAACTTCTATCCACAGGAGGGAGCCACCAGTATGCTGCCCTGTTTCTCTTCTTTTTGATGTTTTAAATCCAGAGTATCTGCCCCCTAGGTGATTTTTTTTTTCTGTGATAGTTTCTAATTATCTCACGTATGTATAGTGAGATGAAGAGACAACCTATTAGCAGCTGGGATTTTTATTGTAATACCTTGGTAACCTATTGTTTGAGTGCTGTTAGTAGTGTTGTCCGAGTTTGATATGTTCATTTTGGTGGAATTGGTGGGGCATTTGCTGTGAGTTGGCTAGCATATGTCAGCTAGGAGGTAACAGTAGTAACTGAAGCTAGTTAGGATTCCAACTGATCCTAACTAGCAAAGGAGAGGCTAAACATTTAGAGAGTCATGTAAGCAAAAATATATAGTGTCCTTTTGCTTTTTACCTTGTTGGCAAGTGAATAATTTGAAGTTGTTGGTTTTTGTTGTTTTGTACATTTTGATTGATTTCAATTTGCAAAGGGAGAAAGCATCAGGTACTTAAAACTGACAGTGTGGAAAATAAAGCAAGTGTTGGTTAGTCCATCTGACGTATTAATAAGAAGATGATATTTATAAATCAAGGATGTGGTTTTCTTCCCCCATGTCTGAACAAGATTCTTTCCCCAGCTCTTCTTCAATTCAGCCTACATTTACTTGCTTAAGAAAATTGGGGGGCTGAGAATGTGGCTTAGCAATAGAGTGCTTGCCTGGCATGCATGAAGCCCTGGGTTCGATTCCTCAGTACCACATAAACAGAAAAAGCCAGAAGTGGTAGAGTGCTAGCCTTCAGTAAAAAGAAGCCAGAGACAGTGCTCAGGCCCTGAGTTCAAGCTCCAGGACTGGCAAAAAAAAACAATTGTGGCCCGTACCAGTGTTTGAAGGGCTTGTGCTTAATTAGCTTGCTTATAGCTAGCTGTGCTCACCACTTGAATCATGACTCCAGACTAGCTTTTTGCTGCATTGGGCGGGGTGGGGGGGAAGATAGAGTTGCTCAGACATTTCTGCCCCAGTTGGCTTTGAACAGTGATCCTCCAGATCTCAGCCTCCTTAGTAGCTGGGATTACAGGTGTGAGCTAACAGTTCCCAGCTTTTTATTTACTTACATTAGTTCCTGAAGTTTGACTCTTTCCAAGACCCAAGTCTGAAATTTATAGTCCTCTTTAGCTCCTCCATCCTCTACTACTTACTTATGAACAATAGTTCATAAATAAATAAAACAAATAGTTCAAATAGAACAAAAGTTCATAAATAAAACAAATTTGTTTTATCTTCTCTACAAAATATAAGCCAGAAACTACTTACATTTTTCTTTCACTTCTATGTTTTAAAAATCTGGGTATCTTAGCCACTTTGGTTTCATTAAGCCAGTATGTATCAGATATGACCACTATGTTCTAGTATATTTCATGTGCTCTGAATATTTATTATAGACTACGTGTTTCACATAATTTTGAGGTCATTTGCCACTGAGTGTCGTTATCATTCTGTACCATTTTCTTTAAAATGGCTACGTTTGGACTTTTACCTAAGGTGGAGCAACTGCATTTACCTTCCCTTCTTTTTTTGCCAGTCCTGGGCCTTGGACTCAGAGCCTGAGCACTGTCCCAGCCCTTTACCTTCCCTTCTGAAACAAAAAAACAATAACAAGAAAAGAGCAGTAAACAAGCAAGACAACAATAACAAGAAAATACCCTTTGTTCAGAAGTCCTGAAGCACACTGCAGAGAGCCCTGGCCTTGGTCAGTAAGCAATGCACCAGAGGCTGTCCTCAGGACTGTTTCATGATGTTCTAGGCCACAGCCCCAAGCACAGATGCAGGGGTCCTGCAGGGGTACTCAGTGGAGCATCTAGGTAACCATGTGGCTAGAGTCTGTAGGTCAGAATACCAAAGGAAAGCCAGGTGCTGGTGGATCACACCTGTAATTTTAGCTACTCAGGAGGCTGTGATCTGAGGATTGTGGCTTGAAACTGGCCCAGGCAGAAAAGTCTGTAAGGCTCTTATCTCCCATTAAGCAGCAAAAAGGTGGTAGTAGAGCTGTGGCTTGAGTGGTAGAGCACTAGCATTGAGCAAGAATTTCAAGCATAGTGCCCATGGCCTGAGTTCAAGCCTCAAGCCTGGCAAAAAACAAAACAAAAACAAAAACAAGAATATCAAAGGAGAGATAACAAAGAATGAGATCTGAAGAGATTCTTGGTGTGTGCATATGTGTGTGTGTGTGTGTATGTTTGTGTGTGCATTCTGGTTTTGGGACTTGAACTCTTGCTTAGCTCTTTCTCACAAACCTATAGCTCTACCAATTGAGCCCCACTTCTACTTTCTGCTTTCTTTTTTCTGGTTAATTGAAGATAATCTTGTGGAATGAGAGCCATCTCAGCCTCCTGAATAAATAGGATTACAAGTATATGCCACTAGTCCTCTCTGAGCCCCACAAAGTCAAATTTATAATTTGTGGCATCCAATCAAAGATTACTGTGCACACTAGGAAATTGGAAAACATAGCCTATAGTAAGAGATCAAACACTTGATACCAACTCAGGCTGACACAGATGTTAAAGTCATTGAGTAGGACATTAAAATAGATTAACTGTATTCTATACATGTATAGTAAAAGCTAGCTGTAGCAAACATTAACTAGACCAACCAGGATCTCTCTACATGGAAGTGGAATTTGGACTAGCAGCCGATTAGTATGTGAAATTGGGGCCTATATGCCCACCCTTGGGGAGTGGATCACAGAAAAGCCTAAGCAGCCCAGACAGAACAGTACATGACAGGACATGTAGAAGGGAGGAATAGAGGTACTTGTCCAGTTTGTACTGCTGTCCTTCCTGAGGTTGAGTACAGCCCTCCATCTGGATTCTGTAAGAAGCCATTCCATTTCTATAACAAACTCTTCCTGCAAAAAAAACCAACCCCCAAACCCTAGATGGTTGTTTTTTTTTTTGGCCAGTCCTGGGGCTTGGACTCAGGGCCTGAGCACTGTCCCTGGCTTCTTTTTGCTCAAGGCTAGCACTCTGCCACTTGAGCCACAGCGCCACTTCTGGCCATTCTGTATATGTGGTGCTGGGGAATCGAACCCAGGGCCTCATGTATATGAGGCAGGCACTCTTGCCACTAGACCATATCCCAAGCCCCCCCTAGATGGTTTTGGATATACCAAAATAAAACAAAATTTAAAGGAGAGTTGGTTTCAAATCCTCTTCCTTGTTTGTTGTATCAGTCAGCTATCCATTTACTGTAAGAAATTACCAGAGATCAACAAAATTAAAAAGAGGAATAGGGGCTGGGAATATGGCCTAGTGGTGAAGCGCTGGCCTCGTATACATGAAGCCCTGGGTTCAATTCCTCAGCACCACATATATAGAAAAAATCCGGAAGTGGTGCTGTGGCTCAAGAGGTAGAGTGCTAGCCTTGAGCAAAAAGAAGCCAGGGACAGTGCTCAGGCCCTGAGTCCATGCCCCAGGACTGGCAACAAAAACAAAACAAAACAAGATAAAAAGAGGAATAGTTTCTTTTGACTTGTGGTTTCAGAGATTTTAGTTTGTGGTCATTTGGTCTCATTGCCTTTGTGGCTGTTCTAGGCACACATCATGGGATGGGCCAGGGATAGAACAAGCTGTTCACCTTGAAGTGGCCAGGAAGGAGTGCACTCCTGTGTCCTCTGCAACAGTGCTCCCTCCTGTGACTGGAAGGCCCATCTCGCACTATCACCTGGGCCAGAGGCATTTATCTAGCAATTGGACCTTGGGGAGCAGGGGGACTCTTGGCCAAATCATAGCATTTGTTTTTGGGTAAATAATTGGAGCTGGGCTTGATGATATAGCCTATGATCTGAACAATGAAGAGGCTGAGCCAAAAGCATCATTAATTTGAGGCTAGCCTGAGCTATGTGGTAAGATTTTGTCTCAAAAACAAAACAAAAAGCAAACAAGCTAGGAAAAAAATTGCCAAATATGTCAAAGATTATCATCTAGATGTGAGAGCAGATAGAGCAGTTTGTTATCTTTGAGGGCCACTCATCATGTCTCTAGGGAGTGTTTGTTTTCCCAGTCATGGGGCTTGAACTTGGGGCCTGGGCACTGTCCCTGAGCTCTTTTGCTTAAGGCTAGTGCTGTACCACCTTGAACCACACACAGCTCCACTTGGTTTTCTGGCGATTATTTTGAGATAAGAATCTCACAGGGATTTTTCTCCCGGGGCTGGCTTTGAACCATGATCCTGAGAGCTCTGCCTCCTGAGTAGCTGGGATTACAGACATAACCCTTGGTGTCTCTAGGGAATTTTGAGGCCTTTGCTTTCTGTATAGTTATAGAGCAAAAGACAGGACACCAGCTGAGTGCTTCTGGTGGTTCATGCCTGTTATCCTTGCTACTCAGGAAGTTGGGATCTGAGGATTATGGTTTGAAGTCAGGCTAAGTAGAAAAGTCCATGAGACTCCTATCTCCATTTAATTTGCAGAAGCCATGTATGAGAGCCTAAGGCCCAGGTAATCTTTACAAGATGACCCTTATCTGATTGCAGTTAGTCTTTCATTTTGCCCTTTGTTAATCACTAGGTTTAAAGGTTTAATGTGTGTGTGTGTATATATACATATGTATATGAATATATATATATACATACACACACACACACACACACACACACACACACACACACACATATATATATATATTCCCCTGTCGGTTCTGGGGCTTGAACTCAGAGCCTAGGCACTGTCCCTGAGCTTTGTTGCTCAAAGCTAGCACTTTTAAAGAAATTCTGGTTCTTATTTGTTCTGTCTCTAGTAGTCATTTTACTTCTTAAAAATTTAATTCACAAGGATCATAAAGCATGCTTTTGACTAGATTTTTTTTGCTATGATTATTTTAAAATTTCTGTATTCCACCTGAGAATCTCAGATAATCCTTTCTTCTGTGTGTGTGTGTGTGTGTGTGTGTGTGTGTGTGTGTGTGTGTGTGTGCACGTGCACTCGTGCACATGCCAGTCCTGGGGCTTAAGCCAGAACCTGGGTGTTATCCCTTAGATTTCTTTTTTGCCTAAGGATGACACTCTACCACTTGAGCCATATCTTCACTTCAGGCCTTCTGCTGGCTAATTGGAGTCTCACAAACTTTTCTGCTAAGACTGCCTTCCAGTCTGGACCCTCCGATCTCAGCCTTCTGCATTGCTAAGTAAGACTGCAGGCATGAGCCACCAGTGCTTAATGATCTTTTTCCTTTTAAAAATTCATTTAGTGGGGCTGGGGATATAGCCTAGTGGCAAGAGTGCCTGCCTCGGATACACGAGGCCCTAGGTTCAATTCCCCAGAACCACATATACAGAAAACGGCCAGAATCGGCGCTGTGGCTCAAGTGGCAGAGTGCTAGCCTTGAGCAAAAAGAAGCCAGGGACAGTGCTCAGGCCCTGAGTCCAAGGCCCAGGACTGGCCAAAAAAAAAAAAAAAAAAAAAAAAAAAAATTCATTTAGTGCTGGATATTGAACCTAGATCCCTGCCCTTGCTGAGCTGGCACTTTCCCCTGAGCCGCAGCCTGTCCCCCAATTCACTTCAACAGTTGCATTACAGCACTGTAATACAGTTGTATTACAGCACTGTTGGTCTGACAGTGTGTCTTCTGCTGCTTTTTTTTTTTTTCTTCCTTTTTAGGTGAAGTGACAGACTTGTAAAGTCTGTTTTGAAGGTCTTGGTGATCTAAATACCAATGGGAGCTTTGACCTATTTAGAGTGGGTCTTAGTGCCAGAGGCCATGTTCACCCTGGAGGTAAGCTTGTGAGCAAATTGCAATGCACAGCTGCCCCAGGCCAGAACTTTCACCAGAGGCCCAAGCAGCTCAGACTACAGGGTGCAGGAAGTCAGCATTGTTTTTTACTTCCTTGTATAAAAAAGTTTGATTCATCTCTGTGTTTCATACAGATTTTTTTGAATAAGTGCTTTTATTGGTCCAACAATATTAACCTCACAGAGTAAAGCATCTGTGCCTGAGAAAAGCTGATCATTATCTTATAGTGAAACATGAGTCATTTGTTGTCATTCATTTATTGGATTGATGCAGAAGACAATCTGTTCTATTTGGCTTAATGTTTGACTTTTCCCTTAGCTATCTCCAAAATCTGAACTGTTTCTTTGACACTAAGATTGAGAGCAAGCAGCCATGGTTGATTTGTATGTGTGTGTGTGTTTTTTCAGTAGATTTGCTGTGTTGAGAAACACTGTGTGTGCAAGCGTGTGTGTGTGCATGCATGTTTGTGTGTGTATGGGGGGTGTGCATGCCTCCTGGTTCTGGGGCTTGAACTTGGGGCCTGGGTACTGTCCCTGAGCTTTTGTGCTCAAGTCTAGAGCTCTACCATTTGATCCATAGCTCCACTTTTGGCTTTTTGCTGGTTCATTGGAGAGAAGTCTCATGGACTTTCCTGTCTGGACCGTGAACTGTGATTCTCAGAACTCAGCCTACTGACTAGTTAGGCTTACATGTGTGAGCCATAAGAAACACTTTTATACCTTTAATTAAGTAGATTGTTATATTTATGTACATAGTTTCTTTTATATCCAACACTCTGTCCCACCTTTTATAAAACAGTCTGGCATTTAACTTGTGATCTCCCTACCTTAGCCTCCTGAAGGCTGGGATTACAACTATGAGCTACCATGCCTGTTTTTCTCAACTTTCAGGCAGATGGCTTTACCATGTAATTTAACAGAGTCCTTTTAAATATCAGAAAATAGGTTATCAGCATGATTACACTACAACTTAAAAGTATTCTAAAATGTTTGCATTTACTAAATTAAAAAATGGGCAGAATATCTGAAACATTTTTTTCTACTCAGGGATGTGTACTCTGTAATGGATTTTTTTTCTTTCCTAACTATAGTGATGTTATTTCAGCATTTTTTTCTTTTTTCTAGTGTGGTTTGAACTCACAGCTTTTCTTGCTATTTGGCATACCTGCTTGCCTGGAGCTCTACTACTTGAGCCACACTTTTTTTTTCTGATTATTTTGGAGATGGAGTCTCTTGGATTTTTCTGACTGGGATGACCTTTGAGTCTTGATCCTCCAGATCGCAGTGTCCTGAGTAGGATGCTGAGGATTATAGTTATGAGCCACTGGCACCTGGCTTTTTGTATTTTAATGTTGATGGATAGCTTAGGTTTCCTTTTCTCTTTCTGTCTCTCTTTTTCTTTTCGGTATTAGGAGTTAAGTGCTCTACCAGTTGAGCCATATCCACAGCCCTTTTACTTTATTTTTCAGTTAGGGTCTTTTTTTCAGGTAAATTTTTTGCCCAAGGTTGACTTTACATCATTATCTTCCTGCTTATTTATGCCTCCTAAGCAGCAGGGATTACAGGCATGAGCCACCACACTCACTCATATTTTTAGTTTTTTTTTTGTGGTTTTTTTTTTGTGTGTGTGTTTTTTTTTTTTTGCCAATCCTGGGGCTTGAACTCAGGGCCTGGGTTCTGTCCCTGAGCCTCTCTGTGCTCAAGGCTAGTGCTCTACCATGTGAGCCACAGCAGCACTTCTGGCCTTTTCTGTTTATGTGGTACTGGGGAATCAACCTAGGGCTTCATGCATGCTAGGCAAGCACTTTACCACTAAGCCACATTCCAGCCTCAATCATATTTTAATCTAAGTAGTTATCTACCTAGAAATAAGAAAAAGGGTCATTTAAAATAATAAAATAGTCTGGGAATGTGGCTTAGTGGTAAAGTGCTTGCTTAGCATGTATGAGGCCCTTGGTTCGATTCCTTAGCACACAATTTGATTCCTCACATAAACAGAAAAGCCTGAAGTGGTACTGTGGCCCAAGTGGTAAAGTGCTAGCCTTGAGCAAAAGAAGCTCAGGCCCTGAGGCCCTGAGGTCATTCCCAGGCCCTGAGGTCAAGCCCCATGACTGGCAATAAAATAAAATAATCAGAATATACTTTCTGTGGTCATTATCAAAACGAATTTGAGGATGTATTTATTAAAATTTGGCCTTTTCTAATTGTTGGGTATTTTATGTAATTTGGCCGCTAGGAGGCAGCAGGAGCTAACTTAAAATTTCTGGATTCTAAATAAGGGAATCTAGTCCTTTGTCCTTTGAAGAAGCTTGAGGATGCTCTCTGAGTCATGACTTTAAAATTGGGAATTAGGGCTGGGGATATGGCCTAGTGGCAAGAGCGCTTGCTTCATATACTTGAAGCCCTGGGTTCGATTCCCCAGCACCACATATACAGAAAATGGCCAGGAGTGGCGCTGTGACTCAGGTGGCAGAGTGCTAGCCTTGAGCAAAAAGAAGCCAGGGACAGTGCTCAGGTCCTGAGTCCAAGGCCCAGGACTGGCAAAAAAAACCCCACAAAAAACAAAAAAATAAAATTGAGAATTAATATAGTATCAAGAGATAGTTTCATGATCTGAGAAAAGGCTGTTTTATGATCGTCTTACTCTCTCCAGACTACTTAAAAAAGAAAAGGGTTGTGTTGTGATTGTGTGGACACTGGTGGTTTAGGCCTGTAATCCTTACTCCTCAGGAAGCTTAGATCTGAGGATGAAGGTTCAAAGCCAGGCTGGGCAAGATTACAGACACAAGTTACTGATTCCCTCCCGCTCCCTGCCCCCCCTTTCAGATAGAATTTTTTCAGAACCCTTTATGATTTCTATCTCCAAACTAGTAAATTTTTTCCCCAAATGATTTGGTACTTAAGAGTGCTATGGTACTTAAAAGGCTTGCTTACTTGGTGAATTTAGTAATAGCATTTCCATTTATTCATTTGCTTGTCTCCTTTCTATATCTTGTTTATCTGCTGTGAATTTAGCTGAAGTAGAATTCAAATTTGCATATTTATGCAGAGCACTGAAGAAAGTCAGACTGCTGTCAGAAATCTTCCTGCAACAATTTCAAGAATGTTGCACATTTTAGAAATGGAGTAAAGGTTTTGTGTGTGTGTGTGTATGTGCATGTGTATGTACATGCTAAGTGTGTGTGTGTGTGTGTACATGCTAAGTCCATCTACTGCCACAGTTTCTGTCCTTTGCTTTCTGTGTCCTCCCTTTTTTGTGTGCCAGTACTGGGTCTTGAACTCAGGGCCTCATGCTCTCATTGGCCTTTTTGCACCAAGATGGCACTCTACCACTTGAGCCACCACACCACTTTCAGCCTTTGAACTGTGGTCCCCACTCACTGAGTGATTAGGATTGCAGGAGTTTTGTTGCACCTTTGCTCCCCTCTCCCCACTTTTTTTTTCTAATTATGGAGGACCATGCACAGCTTTTCTAGTTTGAATATAACTGGGAGTCCATAGAAAAGTGGACAAAGGTAGGGTCTCAAATTGACACCTTAATCACAAGACTTAAGAAAGGTTTATTTGAGAAGGGCTTTTTCAAATTATTTTTGAGGCCAGCAGACTCCCAGGGTCAAGAAAGCAGTCAGAGGGAGTTCTGAACAGACAACTCAGTGACACATCCGTAGTATCAGACCCTTGGGCATACCAGGGGCCAGCGGTAACTCTGACTCATAGCAAGTTCTGAGTGCCTCTTCTTCCCCACCCAGCAGTGGCTTTGACTGCCAAGATTCCTCTAGTCCACCTTTTAGCTGTTTTGTGTTTTATTAATAGAGTCTTCAGAATTTTCTATTTGGATTAGCTTTGTGCCATGATCCTCTGGATTTTAGCATCCTGAGTAGCTAAGATTATAGGTATAAGATAAGCCACTGGTGGCCAGCACAAGAGAAGAGGCCATTTACTACTTGCATGGCTCTTTAAGTCTTTATAATTAACCTTTAAAAAGTTGCAAGTACAATAGTTTCTGAATTAACAAGTTCTCTAGGAATTAAGTTTCTTTTCATAAAAAATATGTGAAGCTAGGTGCTGGTGGCTCATCCCTGTAATCCTAGCTACTCAGGAGGCCGAGATCTGACGATCATGGTTCAGAGCTAGCTGGGGCGGTAAAAGTCCATGAGACTCTTATCTCCAGTTAACTAGCAAAATGCCATAGATAGAGCTGTTGCTCAAGTGGTAAACTGCCAGCTTTGAGCAAAAAAGCCAAGTTAATGCACAAGGCCCTGAGTATTTTTATTTTTTTGCCAGTCCTGGGCCTTGGACTCAGGGCCTGAGCACTGTCGCTGGCTTCTTTTTGCTCAAGGCTAGCACTCTGCCACTTGAGCCACAGCGCCACTTCTGGCCATTTTCTATATATGTGGTGCTGGGGAATTGAACCCAGGGCTTCATGTATGCGAGGCCAGCACTCTTGCCACTAGGCCATATTCCCAGCCACAGGCCCTGAGTATTGGAACAAAAAGGAAAAAGAAAAGAATGAAACCAAGGGGAGAAAGGTCTTTCTCTTTTAGCTCCTTCTTAGAGTGGCATTGGTGGCATTGGCTTAGAGAACCTATCCCTGGGACACAAGGAGGCAATATTAGAGCCTCTGGTTCCTATAGCCACTAGGTGGCAAGATAGAGTCAAGAATTGGAGGCCAACCTAGAAAATGCTTTGTTCAGCTGAACCTGTGGGACAGGAACCTGAGTGAAGTGTGGTGCAGAAAGTTTCCCCAGGGAGAGAATTTGTCTACAGTTATTTACTTTTTTTTTTTTTTTTGGCCGTTCCTGGGACTTGAACTCAGCCTGGGCACTGTCCCTAAGCTTCTTTTGCTCAAGGCTAGCATTCTATTACTTAAGCTATAGCACTACTTCCAGCTTCTTCTATGACTAGAGATAAGAGCCTCACAGACTTTCCTGGCTTCAAACTGAGATCCTCAGATCTCAGCCTCCTGAGTAGTTAGGATTACAAGTGTGAGCCACCAATACCTGGCAGAGTAGGGGCAGGGAAGGGGCCTGTATCTGTCTGTACCTCTGTGTGGATACACAAATAAGGTTCTTAGAACATGTCTTTCCTAGGATCTTGCAGCTAAGTATTGACTTGCTTTGTTCCCTGAATTCTAGTTTTGCGCCAAGTAAGTTGTTGCTTTGGACATAATCTTTTCATAGAAAAGTGACTAGACTGGAAGATGTTCATGACTATACCCCTGGTTATCTGTAAGTTTCGAGTGTATGTCCTCCACCTCAGACCAGATTCTGCTGATTCATAGGTCGTACCAATGAAGTCGTCACACTCCTCAGTCCTGCCTGTGCATGTGAGAAAGCAGCCTTTGTCTCATTAATCACTCAAACTGCAAGACTGTAAAATCAAATGCAGCTAACAGCTGGCTGCTGGTGGCTCATACCTGTCATCCTAGCTACTCAGAAGGCTGAGATCTGAGAACTGCAGTTCAAAACCAGCCCAGGCAGCAGATTCCATGAGATTCTGATCTCCAGTTAACCACACACACACAAAAAAAAATCCAGAAGTGGAATGTGCCTCAAGTGGTAGAACACTAGCCTGCCTTTAGTGAAAAAGGCAGCATCAAGGCTCTAGGTTCAAGCCCCATTATTGAAACAAACAAAAAAGCAACTCTTAGATTGGGTTGTATGGGTTAAAAGATGGAACATTGTAGCTTGAAAACATCTTATCCAAGTGTTTTTCTCTCCACTCACTCACTAATGTTCTTAGTGTATGTGTGGGGGAGTATACATGCATGCATGTGCATGTGTGCACAGACCTAACGCTTGCACTCAAGGCTTGGGTACTATCTCTGCGCTTTTATGCTCAAGGCTAGTGCTCTACTATATGAGCCACAACTCCACTGCCAGCTTTTTTTTTTGGTCTGGTTAATTAGAGATAAGAATCTCATGGACTTTTCTGCCTGAGTTGTCTTTGAACCATGATCCTCAGATCCCAGCCTCCTGAATAGTTAGGATTAGAGATGTGAACCCTTGGTGCCCGGCTTCTAATGCTCTTTTCTGATCTGTTTGTCTCAGTTTGAAAGTGTGTTTGTGATCCAGATTTATTAGTGGTCAATTGGCAACATGGTGCTGAAGTGAAAGGAAAAGACAAACCATTTGAAGTGTCTTCCAGAGTTCCTTGGTGATGGCAGTGAACTTTTACACAGTGGTGTTACCCTGGCAACCGACAGCATGATGCTTTTATGCCAGTTTCAGGGGAGCAATGGGGTAGCACTGTGCATTTCAAACTTTCTGACCATAGCCCAGTACAAAGCTCTTTGTGTGTGTGTGTGTGTGTGTGTGTGTGTGTATACGTGTGTACAAAGGTACTTATACATTGATATTCCCCCCTTCTCTCAGGCCCACATTGGGATGAAAACCTATCTTAGAGAAAAGTAAGCCTTCTTGCTTCATTTTTGTATGTTAATTGAAGCCTTTTCAGGTTGTCAATATCCAAGGGTCAAGTTGAAAATGAGAAAGTGCCACCCCTTGAGATATGCCAGGCTGGACTCTAGAGGTTGGCACCTTTTTTTTTTTTTTTTTTTTTTTTTTTTGGCCAGTCCTGGGCCTTGGACTCAGGGCCTGAGCACTGTCCCTGGCTTCTTCCCGCTCAAGGCTAGCACTCTGCCACTTGAGCCACAGCGCTGCTTCTGGCCGTTTTCTGTATATGTGGTGCTGGGGAATCGAACCTAGTGCCTCGTGTATCCGAGGCAGGCACTCTTGCCACTAGGCTATATCCCCAGCCCCCGAGGTTGGCACCTTTCACAGTGTTTTCAAGGGCATTGACATTCCCACCAGCTCACTCCAGATTGCCTTGTGCCAGAGCTGAGATCTGAAGTAGTGAGAACAGGGAGCAAACACAGCCCCAGGACTGTGAATCACAGCTGAGATTCTTGTTAAGTCTTGCCATTGTTGGATCTATGGGTTTGTGTTAACTTTACATCACTTAGTGACTGTGCTTGAGACAACTTTAGAATTCAAGTGTGAATTCTTGAATGAAAATCGACTGCTGGCTCAGATGCTGACTGAGTAGCAAACCTTCTTGCTTATAACTTGGTGTTTGATTTCATTTGCTTGCCATAGACTCGCTGGGCAGGAACAGAAAAATATTCTTTTTTTTTTGAGGAGGACAGGACTGGGGTTTGAACTCTTTAGCCTTGAAAAAGGCAAAGAAGATTAAGGTCCTGAATTCAAACCTCAGTACTGGCGTGTGCACATACAAAAGTGAATTCAAGCCCCAGCACTGGCACACACATATACAAAAGCAATGTCCCTGTCAAGAGCAGCTTTTAAAATTAAAATGCTAACTCTGGGCAACAAGCTAAAGAGCACAAACTAAGAAAGTCTCATCTGATGTTGGAAGACAATAACTGCCTGTGTTCATGCATTTCAGATTCCAAGGCGCTTCCTTTTGGAGGAGTGACCACCAGAAATCTTCCCCCGCCCCCTGCAGCAGACCTGGAAGCATCACTGTTCTGTAATGTGTGGTCTTTACTTTTTGCTCTGAAAGCCTAAGGGTAGGGACAGGTGATATCATTGTCAGCCTCATTGGTGCCCAGAAAGTTGATGCAAGAGTTGGAAGGAGAAAGCTTTGAGCAGCTGCCCACTTACTTGTTTCCAGAAGTACTGATCCTCTGAGAGAGGCAAGGCTGAGGTCAAGAAGGCAGAGGAGCCTGTCATTGGCTCATACCTGTAATCCTAGCTACTCAGGAGGCTGAGATCAGAGGATCTCAGTTCAAAGCCAGTCTGGGCAGAAAAGACCTTGAAACTCATATTTATGGCTAAATAGCAAAAAGTCAGAAGTGGAGCTGTGGCTCAGGTGGTAAGAGTGCCACCTTGAGCAAAAAAGCTCAGGGACAGCTCATAGGGCCTGAGTACAAGTTACAGCCAGTACTGGCATGCATGCAAATGTGCGCGCGCGCACACACACACACACCACACACACACACACACACACACACACACCAAGCAGAGAAAGAAGGCCACATAATGGTAATGCCTTTAATTAGAGGATGTTATGACACAGCCATGGGAAAGAGATTGCTTTTTTTGGTAGTCTGTAATATAATCCCAGAAGGAAATTTTTTGTATAAAGTTCACTTTATGTAGCCAATGAATAGCCAGATCAATAGGTAGAACTACTTTGAGCTCCCTACAGTCTCAAGTTTATTTTATTTTTGGCTAAACTCTTATTTGCATGTGATCCAATGAAGCATGTTATTTATATAAACATTGAGTCAGTCATTTTTTTTTAAGCATCTGACTTCAGCCATCTGAGATTCATGACTTTATAAGGGGCTATAGAAAAATGAAGATGGGAGCGTATGGCTCATACTTGAAGTCCTAGCTACTCAGGAGGCTGAGATTAGAGGATCCCTGTTGGAAGCCAGCTTGGGCAGGAAAATCTAAGAGGCTCTTATCTGCAGCTAACCAGCTGTCAGAGGTAGAGGTGTAGCTGTAGTAGTAGAGTACCAGCTTTGAGTGGAAAAGCCAAGTGAGAGCTCCAGGCCCTGAGTTCAAGCCCCAGCACCAACACACACACACACACACACACACACACACACAGAGTCAGACAGACAGTGGTCTTCTTAGGAATCTAATAGATAAGGGACATTAAAATGTACCTGGCTATAGCTGTTTTAAGGTTAGTCATGCCTGAGAGTGCTATGGTAGGAAGATTTGGCTGTTCTACCTAGTCTAGAGAGCCATTTGGCACTCACTGAGTGACTGTAGATGTGACACTGCTAGGCTATGGCTGCCAAAGGGGGTGTGTGTCTGTGTCTGTGTCTGCTAGAATTCTCCATAGAAACAGAACTAATTGTATGTGTGTGTGTGTGTGTGTGTGAGAGAGAGAGAGGAAAAGGGAGGGGAGGGATTGGCTCATGGCATTATAGAAGCTGGCACATCCAGATCATAAATGGTGCATAGAAGCCCATCCAGAGGTGGCTGCTTGAGAGTCCCCTTTCACTTTGGAGCCTCCACTTGGTTCTTTTCAGGACTTGAATTGATTGGTTGAGACCCACCTACATCTACCAGCATGGAAGGCAATCTACTTTCTAAAGCTCACACTATTTAAAGTTAATCTTATCCAAACTACTGTCCAGTTGTCACCTGAAATTAGCCATAACCCCTTCCCTGTGCGCTGTTACCGACATCCTTACACAGTGTCCTGCCAAGCTCACTCCTTCCATCAGAATTTAGCATCTTGGGCTGAGACTATGTCCTAGTGGTAGAGTGCTTGCTTCATATACATGAAACCCTGGGTTTGATTCCTCAGCACCACATATATAGAAAAGGCCAGAAGTGGCACTGTGCTCAAGTGGTAGAATGCTAGCCTTGCGCAAAAAGAAGCCAGGGACAGTGCTCAGGCCCTGAGTCCAAGGTCCAGGACTGGCAAAAAAAAAAAAAAAAAAAGTACTTTAAAATCCAGTTGTCTCACTGGCTTACATATATAACCCTAGCTACTCAGGAGACTGAGATCTGAGGATTGTCATTCAAAGCCAACCCTAAGTGGAGCTGTGGCTTAATTGCTAGAACACTAGCCTTGAGGAAAAAACTTAGTGTTAAGGTCCTGGGTTCAAGCCACTAGGCTCCGCCCCCCTCCCCCAACTAGGTAAAGAATGTGAGAGTGGTGAGGGAAGAGGGTGTGGAGTTCAGTATGGTTACTTTGTGGGTTTGTAACCTGTCTTCAGGATTATGGTCTAGCAAGGGACCAATGGTCCCTTTCTCTTTTTTGGCTTTGAATACACATCACTAAGCACAGTGTAGTTAGGGTAGGGCTCCTCTTAGATCTACAGGTCCATCACATCTTATTTCTAGGCAAAGTAGCTTGGAGATCTTCCTGAACTTCCTGTTGCTTCCTGTCATTGCACTGAAGAATTAGATCAATAGCATATGATCAGTTTACCTTAGCAGCTAGTGCCCAAACTCCACTATTTCCTGTAAATTGTGCAGGAGTCTAATTAAGAAGAGGGGTGGAGGAAGGAAGATGGCGCCACCACAGTAGGGAGGCACCCCAACTTGCTCCAACTGAATAGTGAGCTAGGAACTCCAGCACCCAACACCCCATCAAGAACCCAGCAAACCCAGCAGCCAGAAGCAACAGAGAAACGCAGGAAATGAAAAAAAAATTAAAAAAAAAAAAAAGAAGAACCTATAACCTGCACGGAGCTGGAAAATCTCCGGGGTACCCTCCCCCCACCCGCTGACCCTGGCCCGAACAGGGACCAGGGTCCCTGGTAGAATGCTAGCCTTGAGCAAAAAGAAGCCAGGGAAAGGGGACCCGGTGCCAATAAACTGACTGCTGAAAAGTCATGCCAGGAGAGCAGAGTCCAGACAGCAGGACTCCACGGACCCCAGGGGGTGCGCAGACTGATCGAGACAGACAGTGGAGGACAGGAGGTATGAGACAGCATGGCCGGGATCGGATGTGAGCAGTGGGGGATCTGGGCGGTGCAGAATGGGAGAGCCGGGCCGATCGATCACCACACCCCAGCACCCCACCCCTGAATGGCCAACAGCAGTGCGGGACACACACACAATCCAGGACCAGTAAGTTCCCCATTACCCCCTCCCCCAACAAGAAACCAGCTATCAGAGACCCAAACCCTACAAAGAAGCTAGAGCTCCCTCCCCACCCCGAGGGAACAAAGAACCCCCAAATCAGGCGGCAAAAGGTCCCTTCAGACTCTGGGAGGACAAGGAACTAGCAGGGGCAGAGCAGCACCAAGGCAGCAGAGGAGCCTGAACCGGCTGCACTGGCCCTGCCCTCTCCCCAACAGAGGCCCGGGGACCGGCAAGAATTGGAAGCCCCACCTGAGGCGCCTGGTCCTCGCAGGCTTGTTGAACAAAAGTCACAGGCTCGCTGGTGGGCAATACCAGCCCAGCAGGGACACCTGGGCCTGATCACACACACTCCTCACAGCGGAAGCGAAGAGTCTGTGGGTACCAACCTGCACCCAGACACTTGATCCTACTGGGGCCCACACATACCGCCTCCCACAGCAAACTCGCAGGAGGGCACAAACACACCCCAACAACCCGGGGCCCACTCTGGTAGGCGTACCCCACATAGGTGGGCAGGGCCCCCCAGCGGCAGTGCCTTCTGTGGTAGGCACACTTTGCACAGGTGGGCAGGGCCCCCCAGCGGCAGCGCCCGCTCTGATAGGTGCACCTGCACAGGAGGGCAGAGCCCCCCAGCGGCAGCGCCCACTCAGAATGGCGCATTTCGCACAAGTGGGTGGGCCGCCCCTCAACAACACCGGACCAGGAGCAATCCACACAGGTGGGCGAACCGCCTGAGAGGTGAGCTCCTCTGACCAAGATACCGAGTGGAAAAAAGAACCAAAGAAGAGAAAAGCCTCCATGCCACGCTGAATCAGCGCCCAGCAAACCCCCACCAGGGGCACGCTAGGGTCGGCACAACACAGCAGCAGGACACTATCCCGCAGAGAAAGACACAGAACCTACCCACCCCCAAGTGCAGTGAGGGTGATGACCTCGGCAACAACTGAGACGGTCACACTCACCCATTGGACAGTAAGGTTCAACAGCTAAACTCAAACCCAGAGCCAGGACACAAGTCTCCCACTGACGGACCAGCGGGAACCAGCACAAAGCCAAACCAGGGAAGCTACCCACAGATCTCCAGATGCGCAAATCACAAAGAAATACAACACATTTCATCAAAGGGCAAGCCAACTCGCCAGCTCCAAAAAGCAGTACGACTGAAGAGGAGATGGAGAATAAAAAAACAACTGAGGCTATGATAGCAGAAATGATGGAAAGCCTCAGAAACGAAATCAAAACAATTCTAGGAGTTTAGAGTGGAAGTCTCGAAGGACATCTGGGAAGCCAAGAAAGAAATGGAAGCAAAAATGGATTCAGTGCAAACCTCCGTTAAAGAAGACCTTAACATCCTGAGAAGTGAAATGCATGAAAAAATAGATTTAAAATACAACTCTTTAAAGGAAGAAATTTCCACGATCAGAGCTGATCTGGCAACCATAAATAGCTCGCTGACATCCATAAACTCCGCACTTGAATCCATAGCACAAAGAATTGACCATATTGAAGCCAGAATCTCTCTCTTGGACGATGATCCAGCTGATAAGGTCCAGAAAATTACCACACTCGGAGAAATGGTAATCCAGGAGCTAGTGGACAAAGACAAGAGGTATAATCTGCGCATAATTGGAATAGAAGAAGGAGCCGAATACCAGAGCAGAGGGCTTCAACATATTTTCAATAAAGTGATTGCAGAAAACTTCCCCAATCTCACAAGGGACCTCATCCAGGTAACCAAAGCCTATAGGACACCTGGCAGACCAGATCCTAGAAAAGCCACCCCCAGGCACATAATAATCAAGACTTCAGATCTCAAGAATAAAGAGCAAATTTTGAATGCAGCCAAAGCGAAGAAATAAATTTATTACAATGGGAAGAGGATCCGAATAACAGCAGACCTCTCCACACAAACCTACCACGTGCGAAGAGAATGGAAGAACACCATCCAAGTCCTACAGGCCAACAGCTACCAACATAGAATAAAATATCCAGTGAAGCTGGAGTTCATTTTCGAGGGGAAAACCAGATCTTTCCATAGCAAAGAAGATCTAAAGGAGTATGTGAATAAAAAACCAGCCCTACAGCGAATTCTAAGAGGGTAACCCCATCCAACAGAAATTGTACAGGACACACAGAAACAGAAAGAAACTACAATAGCCAGAGCCCAACAGAAAGAGCAGCTCACTAAAAACAAGAAGAAAAAAAAAAAGAGGAAAAACAGCGTAACAAGAAAATGGAAGGAGAAAAAACACTCTTATCCTTGATCTCTTTGAATATAAATGCTATAAACACTACGATAAAGAGGAGCAGACTGGCAGAATGGATCCGCAAACAAAAAGTCGTCATCTGTTGTCTACAAGAGACCCACCTTACAGCAAGGGATAAAAACAGGCTCCGAATGAAAGGATGGAGCAAGATCTTCCAAGCAAACGCACCTACCAAAACGGCAGGAGTAGCCATCCTGATCTCAGACAAGCTGGACTTCTCATTAAAATCAACTCAAAAAGACAAAGAAGGATACTACATTTTAATACAAGGAAAAATCCAGAATCAAGACATCATGGTGATAAATGTATACTCACCGAACAAAAGAGGCCCTACATATGTCAAGCAAATTCTCACAGAACTACAGAACAAGATAGACCCAAACACAATCATAGTGGGTGACTTTAATACCCCACTCTCTCCAAGAGACAGATCCAACACCCAGAGGATTAGCAAGGGAGCTGAGGACCTAAGTAACACCTTATCCCAAATGGATCTGACAGATCTATACAGAATCTTCCACCCTACAGAGACCCAATACACTTTCTTCTCAGCAGCCCATGGATCATACTCCAAAATCGACCACGTCATAGCCCACACAAAGAACCTCAGCAAATACAAAAGTATTGACGTCATCCCATGTATTATATCTGACCACAGTGGATTAAAGGTAACCCTCAATAACAGTGGTTACCACAGAGGCTATATACATTCTTGGAGGCCAAACCCCACACTCTTATCCAACACTTGGGCTACAGACCAAATTAAAGATAAAATTAACGAATTCATAAGCCACAATGACAATGAAAATACATCACAAACAAACCTATGGGACACAGCTAAGGCAGTACTGAGGGGCAAGATCATCGCCCCCAGCACTCACATTAAAAGAATGGAAGCAGAACAGGTGAAAAACATCACAATGAAGCTGAAACATCTGGAGAAACAAGAAATGATTGAATCTAAAATGATTAGGAGGAGAGAGGTCACAAATATTAAAGAAGAGATAAATCTGATTGAAAATACACCGTTCAACAAATAAGACTAAAAGCTGGTTCTTTGAGAAAATAAATAAAATTGACAGACCTCTCGCAAGACTTACAAAAAAAGAAGAGAAGAGACTCATATACGTAAAATCAGGGACTCCACCAGAAAAATTACAACAAGTACACACGATATTCAAGCAATCATAAGGAACTATTTCCAGAACCTCTGTTCACTAAACAATAATTTTACAGAAATGAATCAATTCTTAGAGAAGTATAAACTGCCCAAACTGAACCAAGAAGAAATAAATCAACTAAACCAATAACTTACAGCGAGATACAGGGGGTAATCAAGAACCTCCCAACAAAGAAAAGCCCAGGCCCAGATAGATTCACCAACGAATTTTATAAAACCTTTTGTGAGGAGCTAATACCAATACTCCTCAAACTCTTCTGCGAAATAGAAACAGGGAGAAATCCCAAACTCATTCTATGAAGCTAATATCATACTCATTCCCAAACCAGGCAAAGACCCAACAAAAAAAGAGAACTACAGACCAATATCACTAATGAACACAGACACAAAGCTCCTCAATAAAATATTAGCTAACAGGATCCAGAAACTGATCAAGAAAATTATACATCATGACCAAGTAGGCTTCATCCCACAGTCACAGGATGGTTCAACATCCGTAAATCAATCAATGTAATTCACCACATCAACAGAACTAAAATCAAGAATCACATTGTTATCTCAGTCGATGCCCAAAAAGCCTTTGACAAAATACAACATCCATACCTATTAAAAGCTCTGGAAAGAACAGGAATAGATGGAACATTCCTCAAAATAATAAAAGCCGTATACAACAGACCAACTGCTAACATCGTATTAAATGGAGAGAAACTAAAATCATTCCCCCTAAACTCAGGAACAAGACAAGGATGCCCACTCTCCCTACTTCTTTTCAACATAGTGCTGGAATCCCTAGCCATAGCAATAAGGCAAGAGGAGGACATCAAAGGGATCCACATTGGCAAGGAAGAAATCAAGTTATCCCTATTCGCAGACGACATGATCTTATATCTGAAAGACCCAAAAAACTCAGTCCCCAAACTCCTACACCTAATAAGCCATTTTGGCAAAGTAGCAGGATACAAAATCAATCCACAAAAGTCAGCCGCTTTTCTGTACACCAGCAGTGTACAAGCAGAAAAGGAAATTATGGAAATAATTCCATTTACAGTAGCCAAAAAAAAAAAAATCAAGTACCTAGGGATCAACCTAACCAAGGACGTGACAGACCTATTTAATGAGAAGTATAAAAATCTAATAAGGGAAATCAAAGAAGACACAAGGAGATGGAAAGACCTCCCATGCTCATGGGTAGGCAGAATCAATATAGTGAAAATGGCCATATTGCCCAAATTGTTGTACAAATTCAATGCAATCCCTATCAAAATCCCAGCCACATTCTTCACTGAAATAGAGAAACCAATCCATAAATTCATATGGAACAGCAAAAGACCTAGAATAGCCAAAGCAATTCTAGGCAAAAAAAAAAAAGCAGTGCAGGAGGTATCACAATACCAGACTTCAAGCTCTACTATAGATCCATCCTAACAAAAACAGCCTGGTATTGGTATAAAAACAGACCGGAAGACCAATGGATTAGAATTGAAGATCCAGAAATAAAACCACACTCTTAAAGTCAGCTGATATCCAACAAAGGAGCTAAAGGTATACAATGGAATAAACATAGCCTCTTCAACTACTGGTGCTGGGAGAACTGGGCAGCCATATGCAGAAAACTCAAAGTAGACCCAAGCCTATCACTATGCACCAAGATCAACTCAAAATGGATCAAGGACCTCAATATCAGACCTGAATCCTTGAAACTACTGAAGGACAGAGTAGGAAAGACGCTAGAACTTATAGGCACAGGAAGGAACTTCCTGAATATAGTCCCAGGGGCACAACAAATAGGGGAAAGACTCGACAAATGGGACTACTACAAATTAAAACGTTTCTGCACAGCTAAGGACATAGCCACCAAAATAGAAAGACAGCCAACCATATGGGAAAGGATCTTTACCAGCACAGCAAGAGACAAAGGCCTAATATCTGTCATCTACAGAGAACTAAAAAAACTAAGCCCCTCCAAGCCCAATAAACCAGTTAGGAAATGGGCAAAGGAGCTAAAAAGAGACTTCACAAGAGAAGAGATAAAAATGGCAAAGAAACATGAGGAAATGTTCAACATCCCTGGTAGTAAAGGAAATGCAAATAAAAACAACCCTGAGATACCACCTCACTCCAGTTAGAATGGCCTATATTCTGAATTCAGGCAACAACAAATGCTGGAGGGGGTGTGGGAAAACAGGACCCCTTCTCCATGGTTGGTGGGAGTGCAAATTAGTACAACCACTTTGGAGAACAGTATGGAGGTTTCTCAAAAAGCTCAATATAGACCTACCCTATGACCCAGCCATACCACTGCTAGGCATCTATTCTGAACAGCAGGTCCCAAGGTATCAAAAAGACATTTGCACTTCCATGTTTATTGCTGCACAATTCACAATAGCCAAAATATGGAATCAACCCAGATGCCCCTCCACAGATGAATGGATCCAAAAAATATGGTACCTATACAGAATGGAATACTACATAGCGATTAGGAATGGTGAAATATTGTTATTCACAGGGAAATGGTCAGAACTTGAACAAATAATGTTGAGCGAGACAAGCCTAGAACACAGAAAACAAAAGGGCTTGATCTCACTGAATATGACTGTTAAGATGGGGTGAAGGGGAGACAGTAGAGACCAGATTTGTGAAACCAAAAACTTCTTGTCAAATGGTATTTCCCACAGGATTGGGTCAGCGACCCAACATTATGTAACTAAAACCAAACAACTACTCAACATATAAAGGTCAAAAATTGACCTCTCAGTGAAATACAATAGCCCAAAAGCTATGTATGTACGTTCATATAAGACTATTGTCGACATATTGTCTAATGTCAACATTACATTTAAAGCCCTAGGCGAATTTTCTTTGGCGTGGGCCACGTGGCTACTGTATATGTTCTTGGTACATTGTGTATTGTATATATGTCTACCTGACCTAGGGAAGGGAAATAAAAATGGGGTGTAAGATATCACAAGAAATGTATGCACTGCCCTACTATGTAACTGTACCCTTTTTGCACAACACCTTGTCAAAAAATTTTTGTTTAATAAATAAATTACAAAAAAAAAAAAAAGACGAGGGGTGCTTATTGTGCTACTCATACTTAGGACAAAGCATGTGTTCTAGCCAGTGCAGGATAATATCCAAAATGAAGGAAAGGGAGAAGAGGAAGTAAAGAAACCGTATTCTATTTCTGTAGGCCTCTCTCCTCTCCTCTCCTCTCTTCTTTCTCCCCTCTCCTGTCTTCTGTTACTGGGACTTGAGCTTTTTCTCTCTCCTCTTTGTCTCTTCTCTCTTCTCTTGGTACTCTGTCCCTGTACATTTTACCAGTGTTAGCCGTCTTCTATGTGAGCCACAGCTCCACTTTTGGTTTATTGTGGTTAATTGCAGAGAGGGTCTTTCAGGCTTTCCCTTCCCTGGCTGCTTTGAGCCATGATGCTCAGATCTCAATCTCTTAGGTAGCTAGGATTACCAGCATGAGCTGCCTGCTCACTTCCTGCCAGAGTGGAAATAAATGTGGTTCATGTATAGTACCTCAAGCACCTTTTAAAGTAATTTATTTTTTTAAAGACTTAGACTTTATTTTAGAAAGCAAGCATTTCTTTAGTTTAACCTGTAAAGAGAGATGGTATGTGTTTCCTTAGTAATCTCTTACAGCAAAATGTTCATTAATTAAAAATAGCTTCCCAATACAGGAAACAGCTCATGTAGCAGCTTCTGACCCTGTTCTAAAAACAGCGCTGAGCAGCTTTATGCTAAAAAGCAGTGAGTGTTAATTCTGTGTGAATAAACTCATGGAAAGCATGGTGCGCTCTAAGCAGGACCTCTTTCCTCGGTGTTGATGTTTTCCTGACTGTAAGAGTCTTATGTGCATGTGTGTGTATTAGGTAAGAAGTGACACTGTCATCCAAACTGGGTTTTCTAGCCTACAGGTTTCTACCAGATCATTTTTTATCCATATGTAAACAGTAATAAGTACTTTAAACAGAAAGTTTTTCTGTTTTCTCAACTTGTTATTTCATTTAAACATTGGAAAATTTCCACTTCTTTCTTTGCTCTCTATCTTCCTCTCTCTCCCCTCCCTCCTCTCTCCTCCTCTCTCTCATTTTCTTTCCCTCTCATTTTCTTTCCCTCTCTCTCTTTCTTTCTCTTTCTTCCATTCTAGGGCTTGAACTTGGGGCCCATGCACTATATCCCTGAACTTTTTTGCTCAAGGCTAGCACTCAGTCACTTGAACCACAGCTACACTTCCAGCTTTTTGGTAATTAATTGGAGACTAGAGTCTCATGGACTTTTCCTGCTCAGGCTGGCTTTGAATCTTGATCCTCAGAGCTCTGTCTCCTGAGTGGCTAGGTTTATAGACGGGAGCCTGAGTGCCTTCCCTCCCCTCTCCGTTCTTCCCCTCCCACCGTCATCTAGCTGCAGTTGTCAATCTTATGAGGAGGTTATTATTACTGGCCCTATCCTAGCAATATGCAAAGTTTCTAAGCCCTGAGATACAGTCACGGCTCTCCACAAGACTGAAACAGGAATGACTGGATCATCCAAGCACAGGTGCTTTAGTCCAAATCAGCATAAAGAAGGCCAGAAGCCACCTCAATCTGAGAGAAGGCAGATCTCCCAAGATCTGATTGGAGTTCCTAGTTGGTATGAAGAATCATTGTTGGTTGCTGGGATGACAGGTTTGGAAGACTTGCTGCCTTGCCGCCTCAGATTGCCTTCAAGGTTCCCATTCTTTAGGTGTCACCGGATCATTTGGTAACTGTGGCTCTCTTGCTCACTACCACTGCTACTACTACTACTGCTACTACTTCTTCTTCCTCTTCCTCCTCCTTTGTGCTGACCTTGAGCCCCAAACTGGTCCTAGTTGCTTGTCTTTGAGCTTTTTGCAGAGGCTAGTGCTCTACCACTTGAGCCACAGCCCTAGTTTCCAGCTTTTTGATGGTTAATTAGAGGTAAGTGTCTCATGGACTTTCCTGCCCAAGCTGACTTTGAACCACGACCCTCAGATCTCAGCCTCTTGAGAAGCTAAGATTATAAGCATGAGCTACTAGTGCTGGCTCCTTACTGACTTTTTTTTCTCCCTGATCCTGGGGCTTAAACTCAGGGCCTGGGTGTTGTCCCTAAACTTTGTTTTGCTTAAGGCTTGTGCTCTACCACTTGAGTTACAGCTCCACTTTCAGCTTCTTTTGCTGGTTAATTGGAGATAAGAGTCTCATAGAGTTTTCTGCCCAGGCTGACTTTGAAGCATGATCCTTAGATCTCAGCTCTTGGCGTAGCTAGGATTAGAGGCATGAGCCACTGACACCCAACTCTTCCTTCTTAATGTTTGAGTTTATTCAGTATACATGTTTTCATGTTTGTTTGTCCCTCCTAGAACTCCTTACTAAGCATCAAGAGCACCAGTTATGGTGAGACTCATCATTGGCCAGCCTTGCTACATAGCCCATGTCTTTTTGCACATTGTTTTCTGCTGAAACTGAAACATCCTTTGTGTGTGTGTGTGTGTGTGTGTGTGTGTGTGTGTGTGTGTGTGTGTGTGAGAGAGAGAGAGAGAGAGAGAGAAGCTTACAACTCTTTATCTGATTTTAGATACAGGGTCCCTGGCCTAGAGCTCTTGGGCTCAAGTGATTCTTCTGCCTCAGCTTCCCATTTTGCTTGGGCGTATGATTTTTATTAGTATTAATCACTTAGGTTTTAAGGAACTTCTCCTAAGACTTAGAAATGTGTTCTATACCTAGTGATTCTAAGTAGGAGTGATACATTTCCAGGAGAAAAAGGAGGTTTATTCTGCATTGTAGTTCTTCATAAATTTCTCTTTAAAAATCTGGTAGGGCTGGGCACTTGGGGTTCATGCCTGTGATCCTAGATATTCAGGATCCTGAAATCTGAGGATTGCAGTTCAAAGCCAGCCTGGGCAGGAAAGTCTGAAACTCTTATTTTCAATAAACTACTCAGAAAAGGCCAAGACTGGCGATGTGGCTCAAGTGGTAAGGAGCTAGCCTTCAGCAAAAAGAAGCTCCTAGACCAAGCTTAGGCTGAGTTCAAGCCCCAGGACCCGCACACACACATAGCTGGGTGCCAGTGGTTCACTCTTGTAATCCTAGCTACTCAGGAGACTGAGATCTGAGGATTGAGGTTCAAAGCCAGCCTGGGCTGGAAACTCCGTGAGCCTTTTATCTCCAATTAACAACCAGAAAACCAGAAGTGGCACTGTGGACAAGTGGTAGAGCCCTAGCCTTGAGTGAAAAGCTCAGGGTCAGTGCTTGGCAAAACAAAACAAAAACCCAACATGTTCCAAGTTCCCCAGTGATCTCTTTGGGGATAGCATCTTGAGGTGAGAGTAACTCCTGCAAATCTCGGAGACAGGACTCTGTTTTCCATGGACTGACTTTAAGACAGAGATGAGTGACAATGCCTTTGTGAGTCTTAGAAGCTGCATTGTCTGGTTTAGATGGCTACTACAACACATCCTTAATAATCTCCAAAGTCCTTTGGGCTTGTTCTTGAGAATCAAAAAAGCCTGGTCTCTTTTCCCAGCGGCATTAGTTATCACCTGGGAAATCAATATGGACACCAGGCTCTATCTCCTATTGTAGAAATCAGAAATTACCAGGGTTGGGCTCAGCCATCTGGATTTTCAATAAACTCCCCAGCTCAGTCTGAATGCACATCAGTGATGTAACTAGAAAGGTAAGCAGCCACCTAACTTCACGAGGGTTTACCAGAAGGTCTTCTCTCTTGATACTGCATGGTCCTGGCAAGGCTGGGTTTGGCCTTTGCCCTGAGACCATCTCTTACTTTGAACATCTTTGGCAAAGATGCAGAAATGAGGAAATGTTTCATTTCTGAGCCTAAGTGGACCCCTTTCTATTTCCTCCGAATTTGGCTTGAAAAGGAACCAGGGAGTTTCCTTTTTAGTTCATTGCCCCTTTTATATCATTGTAGGTAGCTAAAATTAGGTGGTTGATACTTTTTTGTGTATGTTTGTCAGTACTGGGCTTGAACACTGGGCTTCACATTCTCACTTGGCTTTTCTGCTCAAGGCTCCCACTCTACCACTTGAGCCACAGCTCCACTTCTAGCTTTTTACTGGTTAATTGGAAGTAAGAGTCTGGCAGTTTTGTCTGCCCAGGCTGGTTTCAAAGTGGATCCACACAGCTCAGCCTCCTGAGTAGCTAGGATTACAGATGTGAGCCACTGGTACCCAGTTGGTTGACATCTTGACTATTTTTCAGATCCATGAGTTCATTAATTACCTTAAAGTCATCTAAATTTCTGCATTAAGTGGCTTTCCTAATTATTCCTAGATCTGCATTTCTCCAGCCACCAATAACATTTCCTTACAACTTTCCAAATCTTTATTAACAGCATCTGGCTTTGGTCTTCCAGCTGGACTCAAAGCCAGGTCACACTTGGATTTTATAGTAGCAGAGCCCTCGTTTCTGGTTCCCAGTTTGGCTTCAATTATCTCTTACCACATAACAAATCACCCCCAAATTTAGTGACCTGAAGTGACAATCATTCTCTTGCTCATGATTTTACAACTTGACCAGACTTTGACAAGGATAGTTCTGGCCAGAGCTGTCATCATGGGTGTCTCTAGTAGGTTTGGTTGTTTTAAAATAAATAAATACATTTAAAAATTTTTAAAAATTGTTATTATAAAGGTGATATACAGAGGGGTTACAGTTACATAAGCCAGCTACAAAAGTTACAGTTACAAAATTTCTTTTCTGACAGTATTGGGGCTTGAACTCAAGACCTGGGTATCATCCCTAAGCTGCTTTTGCTCAAGGTTTGTGGTCTACCACTTGAGCCACAGTGCCACTTCTAGCTTTTTCTGAGTAGTTTATTGGAGATAAGAGTCTCATGGACTTTCCTACCTGGTTTGGCTTCAAACAGTGTACCTAAGATCTTAGCCTCCTGAGTAGCTAGGATTATAGGTGGGAACCACCAGTGCCTAGTTAAGAGTACATTTCTTTTTGGACAATGTCACCTCTTCCATCTCTGTCTTCTAGTTTTCCCCTCCCATACTCACAAGTATAATTAATTTTCAGTATAGTGTCTAGTAAGTGCCACTGCTGCATTTGTTCACCCTTTTTCACTGTATTTCTCTGCACCCCTTAACCTCCCAAAGACAGATAAATGATCAAACAAGACAAAAAGATAAGAAACAACAAAGAAAAAGAACCTCTTGTTTCCATTTTCTGGAGTTCATTTAGATAAATATTATTTTATATGATCAGATGCACAGAGGCATTGCACCTTTGTGTTCCTCCAAGAATATCCTTCTTTGGTTATATTAGGGTTATAGGTTTTTTACCCCAGTCACCTGTGGGGCTTGAACTTGGGGCCTGGGTGCTGTTCCTGAGCTCTTTTTGCTCAAGACTAGCACTCTACCACTTTGAGCCACAGTGCCACTTCTGGTTTTCTGGTGGTTAATTGGAGATAATACTCTCATGGATTTTCCTGCCAGGGCTGGCTTCGAACTGTGATCCTCAGTATCCTGAATAGCTAGGATTACAGGTGTGAGACACAGGCCCCTAGCTGGTTATAGATTTATTTCCAAGCTCCTAACATGACTGACAACTATGGTTCAAACTATGGTTTCAAATTGGTTCCACCAGTTTCTTAGATTTGGGTCCATTTCTTGGTTCTTCTCTGTGTAGGTTTTGCTGGAACCCTCTCGGAGCATGGCAGCTACAGTCCAAAAAAAATAGGGAAAACTTGTTAGGCCTCTGAAGGATGAAGCCAGCACAAGGGAGTTTTGCTCTTCTCTGTAGGACTAAGCAGCTGAAGGTCTAGCTCAACGTCAAGCAGCTGTCATCAATCCATTACTATGTGGTAGCTTCTTTTCCTCCAAAGAAGAAAGGTTAAGGTCATAAGGTCATGAGGTCTAGGCTTAAAGTCATGAGTTAGACTTTGGGCACTGCTGGATCAGGCCTGTAATTCTAGTAATCAGAAGGCTGAGATTTGAGGTTCAAAGCTAGCTGGACAGATGGATAAACCCAATTAACTCTTACCTCCAGTTAACCAGCAAGTAGCTGGAAATGGATGTGTGGCTCAGGTGGTAGAGTGCCAGCTGTGAGTGAAAAGTCTAAGCAAGAACACAAGCCTGGGTACAGGTGACTCACACCTGTAATCCTGGCTCCTCAGGAGGCTAAGATCTGAGGATCATGATTCAAAGCAAGCTCAGGAAGAAAAGTCCATGAGATACCTCTCTCCAATTAACCACCAAAAAGCCAAAAGTGGATCTGTGGCTTGACTGGTAGAGTGATAGCCTTGACCAAAAAGCTCAGAAACAGTGCCCAGACCCTGAGTTCAAGCCTCAGGATGGGCACAGAAATAAATAAACAATACCCACAGGCCCTGGGTTTATATCCTATTACTGACACACACACAAAAAGCATGGCATTGGACTGTGCTTTCCATTCCCCAAGGCTCCCTGGTGTACTATGATATGTGGAGAAGCTGTCCTATCCACAGACTTCCTCTTCAAGAGAGTGACAGTGTGTTGTCTTGCTTAGTGCAAGTCAGAATCTGGTATGTAGAATTGATTGTGGTAAAGCCAGAGGGCAAGCCCTGGGGCAAAAGAATCTCAGAGCCTCTGTCACTTGGAACTTCCGTGCACAGCTTGGAGGATGAGGAAGGACAAAGGGGATGGCAATAGAACTTGCTTACATTTTTACTCTGTAGCTTGGGTTGTATATGAGTTTATTCATAGTGAGTAGCCCTTTGGGTTTGTTCAATACTTCGTAAATTTCTCCTTGTCCAATTTGGAGCTCGATTTAAAAAAGAACAAAAAGCAAATTACTGTTCTTGCAATAGTGATTTGATAGAGTTTATATTTATCTCTCAGGTTTGATAGAACCTAACTGGCATTAGATCTTTGACATTTATTTTATCTTTTTCACTTATTGTTGTATTGTTGCTATAATGGTTTGGGTTTGGGATATATATATTGGGATATATATATATTCTCCATAGCATCAGTAAATTGTTGTTAAATGTTGAAATTTTGTGTGTGTGTGTGCCAGTACTGGGTTTGAATGTAGGGCCGGCCTACTTTTGATCTTGCTTAACTTTTTCACTCTAATCTATCTCTCTGCCACTTGAGCCAAACCTCTACTTCTGGCTTTTTGCTGGTTGTTGGAGATAAAAGTCTCACAGATTTTTGTGTCTGGGTTGTCTTTGAACTAGGGTCTTCAGATCTCAGCCTCTGGGTCTCAGAGTTCAAGCTTCAGTATTGGAATAAAGCAAAACAGGATAAGAAACCAATGTTAGTGGTATCACAATCCCAGACTTCAAACTCTACTACGGAACTATAGTAACAGAAACAGCTTGGTACTGGCATAAAAACAGGCCCAAAGATCAATGGAGCAGACTAGAAGACCCAGAAATAAAGCCATATACTTACAGTCATCTGATATTTGACAAGAGAGCAAAAAATACGCACTAGAAGAATAGACAGCCTTTTCAATAATTTTTGTTGGGAAAACTGGATATCCGTATGCAGAAAACTAAAATTGTATCCTGGTTATTACCATGTAACAATATCAACTCAAAGTGAATCAACCTCAACATCAGACCTGAAACTTTGAAACTACTGCAAAATGGAGTAGGAGAAACATTAAAACATATAAGGATAGGCAGAACCTTTTTGAAGAGTCCTAGAGGCACAGCAAATAGGGGATAGACTTGTCAAACAGGATTATATCAAATTTAAAAGTTTCTACACAGTAAAGGACCTAGGTACTAAGGTAGAAAGACAGCCAACAGGCTGGGAGATTATCTTTACCAGCAGTACAAAACACTCCCCAATTAGTAAACAAATCAGTAAATGGGCAAAGAAACTGAAAAGAGACTTCGCAGAAGTAAGAATGGCAAATAAACACATGAGGGAAATGCAGATCAAAACAATATTGAGCTAGGCACCAGTGGCTACAATCCTAACTACTCAGGAGGCTGAGATCTGAGGATTACAGTTCAAAGCTAGCCTGGGCAGGAATGTCCATGAGTCTGTTCTCTCCAATTAGCCACCAAAGTAGAGCTGTGGCTCAAAGTGGTACAGTACTAGCCTTGAGCACAAAAGCTCAGTGACAGGCCCTGAGTTCAAGCTCCAGGACTGGCACACACACACACACACACACACACACACACACACACACACTAGAGATTCCATCTCACCCTAGTTATATTGGCCAACATTGTGAATTCAAACAATAACAAGTGGGATGAGAATATGGACTAGTGGCAAGAGTACTTGCCCCGTATACATGAAGCCCTAGGTTCGATTCCTCAGCACCACATATATAGAAAAGGCCAGAAGGGGTGCTGTGGCTCAAGTTGGCAGAGTGCTAGCCTTGAGCAAAACGAAGCTAGGGACAGTGTTCAGGCCCTGAGTCCAACCCCCCTGGCAAAACAAAAAACAAAAACCCAAACCAAAACAAAAACAATAACATTCTGGTGAGAATATAGAGAGAAAGAAACCCTATTGCACTGTTCCTGGGAATGTAACAATCACTCTGGATGGCAGTTAGTCCGCAAAAAAAAAAAAATAGGCTGGGAAAAAAAATAGGCTGGGAATATGGCCTAGTGGCAAGAGTGCTCGCCTGGTATACATGAAGCCCTGGGTTCGATTGCTCAGCACCACATATATAGAAAATGGCTAGAAGTGGTGCTGTGGCTCTAGTGGCAGAGTGCTAGCCTTGAGCAAAAAAGAAGCCAGGAACAGTGCTCAGGCCCTGAGGGCCCAGGACTGGCAAATAAATAAAAATAAACAGAACTTCCCTATAATCCAGCCATACCACTGTTGGCATCTGCCCAGAAGATTACAAGTCAGGATACCATAAAGATGCTTGTACATCCATGTTCATTGCTCCACTATTCACAATAGCCAATTTATGGAAACAGGTACAGATGGTTTACAATAGATGAGTGGATCAAAAAAACTGTGATACTTACGCACAATGGAATTTTGCTCATCCATTGGAAAGAATATTAGAATATTATGGGAAGTGGTGCTGTGGCTCAAGTGGTAGAACACTAGCCTTGAGCTCAAAGAGGCTCAGGCACTGTCCCTGAGCTGCTTTTGCTCAAGGCTAGCACTCTACCACTTGATCCACACCTGTGCTTCTGGCCTTTTCTTTTTGTAATTTACTGAAGATAAGAATCTCATGGGGGCTGGGAATATGGCCTAGTGGCAAGAGTGCTTGCCTCATATACATGAAGCCCTGGGTTTGATTCCCCAGCACCACATATATAGAAAACGGCCAGAAGTGGCGCTGTGGCTCAAGGGGCATAGTGCTAGCCTTGAGCAAAAAGAAGCCAGGGACAGTGCTCAGGCCCTGAGTCCAAGCCCAGGACTGGCCAAAAAAAAAAAAAAAAAAAAAAAAGGAATCTCATGGATTTTCCTGTCCAGACTTAGAACCATGATCCTCAGGTCTCAGCCTCCTAACTAGCATTAGCAGGCATGAGCCACCAGCACCCAGTCAGAGGTTCCTTTTTAAAAATTTTAAATTAGCTAAAATAAAGTTAAGGTCACTTTCTTGGTCACTCATGTTATGTTTCAAATGTTCCTGTGGCCTCTTGATTGTCACAGCCACAGAGTATTTCCATCTCCCATAATGTACCACTGGGCAGCTTTGGTTGGGCAAGTGATGTCAGAAGTAACATTGGTTTGTACTTTTTTTTTTTTTGCCAGTCCTGGGGCTTGGACTTAGGGCCTGAGCACTGTCTCAGGCTTCTTTTTGCTCAAGGCTAGTACTCTACCTCTTGAGCCACAGTGCCACTTCTAGTCTTTTCTGTTTATGTGGTTCTGAGGAATTGAACCCAGGGCTTCATGCATGCTAGGCAAGCACTCTACCACTAAGCCATATTCCCAGCCCCTGGTTCGTACATTTAAAAAAAAATAAATTATTTGAAATTTAAAAGTAGATAAAGAGAAGAAATGGGCTTAATTTTGTGATTTTCTGTTGAGGCTGTGTCCTATATTTTAATAAGGAAGTGAAACATTTGCTTCATGTTTGAAGTAGGAGCTCACTCCTACTTTTTTCCTTTTGCTTGAATAACAGCTACATCTCTCCCAGCCCTCAAATCACAGTCCAGTTTATATAGAATATGGGCAAAACAGAGGAAATAGAGGAAAAGAAAAATAAAGTTGGAATGTGTAGAGATATCTGTAACTTTGTGTTGTCTTCTGTCTCCTAGAGATCGACTCAGCCATGGTAACAACCATCACAGAGGAAGTACAGCAGACCCTAAACTAGAAAGCTATTTCCAGCTTAAAGCGACCTTGAGGAAGTGACATATTGGCTCTTCTTGTTCTTTGTCACAACTAGTAAACTAGGATGAAAGCTGGGTAAACTATATAAAGACTGCACGATATGCTGTTCTAAAGCCATCACACTCCACTGGGTTAGGTATAAAAATAGTTGGCTTTACAAGTAGGTTAAATACAAAGTTTTGACACTTGCATGATCAGAATGACCTTTAAGGTAGAAAGAGGAAGTTTATCAAGTGTAAAAATGTTCTTGGTTTTTAGTTTAGGAAGAACGCATAACAATTAAACAAAAACACAAGGCAAAAGTTTTAGTTACAGATGGGCTACAGATGGCCTTAGGTTCCCATCCATTAAATACACATGTCAGGTAACAGGTTTTTGTGTTGTTTTAGTGTCTTTGTGTTACATATTTAGTGTTGTTATGGGGGGGTCACATGGTAAGTCAAGTGTACAACTCTAATTCCTGGCGATAAGTTGATTTTAGCAGACAAGGGATGTAATAATGATGTGGTTGGGAATAGATAAATAGATTTGATTATTCTCCTTTTATGAACCTTTATATTTGGCTATGTAATTCTTAGTGTATATGTATGGGGGCGGGGAAAGTAATGCCACTTTTAGCTTTCTAACATCCGTTGGAATCCATGGTGCTGAAAACAATTTTAATGTATGTGTGTAGAGTACATTGGTCAACAATCTTGATTTGAAGCCAAAAGAGATAAATTTGTTTTTAGAGTCTAGCAGGAGCTGGTACTCATGCTTTAGCTTACTCACTTAGCTTCTCAGGTAGCTGAGATCTTATTCAAGCCAGCCTGGGCAGTCTGTGAGACTTTTATCTCCAGTTAACCAACAAAAGGCCAGAAGTGGCTCAAGTGGTAGAACTCCTGCTTTGAGAGAAAAAAAAAAGTGGGAACACAAAGCCCCAAGTACAAGCTTTGCAGTACTGGCATACACACTGAGTTACCTGGGCTGGCACTGGTGGCTCATGCCTGTAATCTTAACTACTCAGGAAGCTGAGATCTGAGAATCATAGTTTGAAGCCAGCCCTAGCAGGGAAATCAGTGAGACTATTATTACCAAGTAATCAGCAAAATCTGGAAGTGGAGTTGTACTTCCATGTGGTAGAGCACTAACTTTGAGCACAAAAGTTTAGGGACAGTTCCCACGCCCTGAATTTAAGATCTACAACCAGCATCCCACCCCAACATCCCCCCTCCCCCACCCAAATACCTAGGGTCCCTTTGTGGCTGCCATACTTATTTCTGAGGAGGAAATGGAAGGTTCCTTGACTTTGGGGAGTGGGGGAGGGATAGAAAGAGCTTATATAGTTTTACTATTCAACATTTTTTATAGCATTTCTTTTTTTCCCCCCTCTGTTTGTTTGTTCTGGTCCTGTGGCTTGAACTTAGGGTCTGAGTACTATCCCTGAGGTTTTTTTGCTCAAAGTAAGGCTAGTGCTCTACCACTTGAGCCACAGCTCCACTTCTGGCTTTTGGGTAGTTAATTGAAGACTTAAGAGTCTTGTGGACTTCCCTACCCAGGCTGGCTTTGAACCATAATCCTTAGATCTCAGCCTCCTGAGAAGCTAGGATTACAGATTTGAGACACTAGCACCCAGCTCTTACAGCATTTCTTAAAGCTTTCGAGGGGCTGGGGATATAGCCTAGTGGCAAGAGTGCCTGCCTCGGATACACGAGGCCCTAGGTTCGATTCCCCAGCACCACATATACAGAAAACGGCCAGAAGCGGCGCTGTGGCTCAAGTGGCAGAGTGCTAGCCTTGAGCGGGAAGAAGCCAGGGACAGTGCTCAGGCCCTGAGTCCAAGGCCCAGGACTGGCCAAAAAAAAAAAGCTTTCTAATGGCACTCCTAAGATTGTTCAAGACCTGTTTGTAAAGGATAGTTCTGAAGCTCAAGGCAGTGGGTGCAATCAAAGCACATGTAGTTCATCCCATCCTCACTTTACCCACAGTATTCACCAGCTCACTGACTTCTTGTTGAAATACCCATCATGGGGTTTTGAAACATACTACTTGCGTAGTTCTTTGGGGCGGTCTCACAGCCAGAAGTTGTGAAATATACTCTGCACTTCCTATTGTTTAGTTCTTTACCATGTTGAACACAAGATGTGTGCCTATGTGCTGTCTCGATACAGAATGCCTGTAGACTTTATCAAGTCACAAATGCAGATTTTTCCTTGGGCAGCAGGAAATAAATTGATCAGAAGAGCCAAAGGTGCTGCCAGATGTCATTTGAAGCAAATCCTTTATGGGGTGCTGTGAGTATTCTCATTTTAGCATTGATGGTTCTGAACTATCTCAGGATACAATTATGGAGTTGTGTGTGTGTGTGTATGTGTGTGTGTGCGCGTGTGCGTGCACATGTTTGCATCTAGGACTTGAACTCAGGGGCCTGAATGCTATCCCTGAGCTTTTGTGCTCAAGGCTAGCACTATACCATTTGAGCCACAGCTCCATTTCTGGCTTTTGGTGGTTTATTAGAGATAAGAGTGTTACAGACTTTCCTGCCTTGGCTGGCTTCAAATTGTGTTCCTTAGACCTCAGCCTTCTGAGTAGGTAGGATTACAGGTGTGAGCCACTAGTGCCCAGCTATTGTTTTTTTGTTTTTGATATATACAGAGTACATGAGGCAATGAAGTTACTGGTATTTGTCTTTGTCAGCTGTGAAGTGACAGTAGGAAAATTGTACTACTGGAAAAAATATTGTGGATCATGCTTAGAAAAGTTTCATGCTGTGTGTTTTCATAGAGGTATATGATCTGGTTTTCAGGGTCCAAGAACAATTATATGAAGGAAAAGCCTGCCTGCCTGCCTGCCTGTCTTTATGTCTCTTTATGGACCCTAGCACAACAGCATATCCTGAGGGCAATCTCTTTGTAAGGACTGCATGAAATCACCTGTGACTTACCAGCATCTGAGGTCTGGGTGACGTGACCAGATCCTTCTCTTAAAGTTAGTCATAGAACTGTTTTAGGCAAATGTCTGTTCAGAAAAAAATTGAGATTTTTTTTATAAATAGGAGAAAGAAAAGCAAGCATCCCAGGCATAACCCGATAATGTTTTGGCATTTTTTCCCTTTGTAAAGCTGAGACCATATTGTATGGGCATTTTATATCACATGGGAGGCCCCCATGAACATGACATGATTTATAGCTACTAAAAATTCTCAGGAAATACCCATTTCAGTTATACATATGATATACATATGATATATATGATACTCTCTGACAACATAGTTCCTTACATTAGTTAACACATTAATTTTGTTAGTGTGTGTGTGTGAGAGAGATTGAGAGAGAGAGATTGAGAGAGAGAGAGAACACAGTTACACTCAGGGCTTGAACTCACAGCCACATACTCTTGTTTGGCTTTTACACTCAGGGCTTGTACTCACAGCCACATACTCTTGTTTGGCTTGCTTGCTGTGCTGGCACTCTACCACTTGAGCCACACCTCAGATATGGCATTTGGCTTGTTAATTGGAAATTCATCTCACAGGCTTTTCTGCCTATGTTGGTTTTGAACCTGGATCCTCAGATCTCAGCCCTCTGAGTATCTACAGTTATAGGTATGATCTGCCAGTGCTCAGCTCTAGATTTTTTCAAAAAGGTTTTTAAGCTTTTGGTTTATAAATAGTTGTGAGAAGAAAACCAGTTTTTAAGATTATCTTGGAAGATGCCTCAAGGAGAACCACATTGTATGTGTAGTCTTGATTTTAAGATATTAATAATATCTTGATCTTAGATTCTTAAAAAAATTTAATCAGTGTATAATAGTCATAAGGGATTTTATTGTTACATTTCCATATATGTGTGCAGTCTGTTCCAACCAATTTCATTTCTTCTTTTACTTTCTCTCACTCCTTCAACCTTCCCAAGATAATTTCAACAGGTTTTCATTGTTCTATTTTCATAGTTGCTATCTATTTTGATGTTGCTCATTATCTTTCATTTTTCTGGTTAGCTCAGCCTCCTGCTTGTTCTACTCCTAGCCTACCTCTCTTTCCTGCACTTCCTATCCATTTGGTCTCCCTTTTGACCAAGTCTTTAAAGCTGCTTTCAAATGTATTTGCAATCTACTTCAATATTATTCACTTCTATATTTTTTCCGGGGAGAGGGTGGTCCTGGGGCTTGAACTCAGGGCCTGGATCTTGTCACTGAGCTTCTTTTTTTCCTCAAGGCTAGTGCTCTGCCACTTGAGCCAGCTCCACTTCTGGCTTTTTTGGTAGCTTGTTGGAGGTAAGAGTCTCACAGACTTTCCTGTCTGGGCTGGCTTGGGACTATGATGCTTAGAACTCAGTCTCTTGAGTAGCTAGGAATGACAAGCACCCAGCTATATCTATCTCTTTCTTCTGCCTTTTTTTTTTTTTTTGCCAATTAAAAAGTATTGTTAGTGGGCTGGGGATATGGCCTAGTGGCAAGAGTGCTTGCCTTGTATACATGAGGCCCCAGGGCCAAGCCCCAGTCCAAGCCCCAGGACTGGCCAAAAAAAAAAAAAAGTATTGTTATTATAAAGGTGATATGTAGAGGTATTTACAGTTACATAAGTCAGATAAAAAGTACATTTCTTTTTTGGACAGTATCACATGTCATCCTCTCCCCCACCCCCCCTTTCTCTCTCTCTCTCTTTTTTGCCAGTTTTGGTGCTTGTGGACTCAGGGCCTAAGCACTGTCCCTGGCTTCTTTTTGCTCAAGGTTAGCACTCTACCTCTTGAGCCACAGCGCCACTTCTGGCCTTTTCTGTATATGCGGTGCTGAGGAATCAAACCTAGGGCCTCATGTATATGAGGCAAGCACTCTCGCCACTAGGCCATGTTCCCAGCCCCCTTCTCTCCTTTTTTAAGACTCTTTTTTTAAAAAGAACAAATCCACATGAATAGAAAAGGCCAGAAATGGTGTTGTGGCTCAAGATGGCAGAGTGCTAGCCTTGAGTAAAAAAAGCCAGGGACAGTGCTCAGTCCCTGAGTTTAAGCACCAGAAGTGGCAAAATAAATAAATAAATAAATAAAATATTGGATTAAGATTTTCAGTAAACAAGTATATATACATTTATTCAGACTTCTAGGTCTCACACTTAAAAAAATAGCTGCTATGTAAAAGAGATAAAGCAGGGTGGGATCTGGTATTACAAATTAAATTTACAAAGGAATTTTATAGAATTGCTGGACCAGTAAGGAAAGTTGAAAGAGCATCATGTAGCCAGGGATGCTGCTTCTATGCCCAAGACCTTGTGCAGGTAGAAAACTAGACTAGTCCTGCAAGACTAGTCAAACATGGTTTGTGCATACACTGCCTGGAAAGACACAGATTCACAGTGCACTGGCACATGTTTTCCTTTGTTTCACCAGTTTAGAAATTACCTGAGCTTCTCCTAGTAACAGCTTCAGAGAAAAGCAACTGCTTTTTGTCCTTTATTCTCTTCATACCCCTCCCATCTACTCTCCAGTCACAGACAAAATATACTGGCCATTCTTAGGAGTGAATGGATCTGATTTTAGAAGATTCCTGGGCTGGGAATATGGCCTAGTGGCAAGAGTGCTTGCCTCCTACACATGAAGCTCTTGGTTCGATTCCCCAGCACCACATATATGGAAAACGGCCAGAAGGGGCACTGTGGCTCAGGTGGCAGAGTGCTAGCCTTGAGTGGGAAGAAGCCAGGGATGGTGCTCAGGCCCTGAGCCCAAGGCCCAGGACTGGCCAAAAAAAAAAAAGTACCAAAAAATTTAAGGAAAATGGATTCATTGGATGCTTTTCTAATAAAGAGCATTATAAAAAAAAATAAAAAAATAAATTCCTAAGTGCTGCATCTAATCTAAAACTTAAAAGCACATAGGTAAATTTTGGTGAAAATAGAAATATCTGGGATAATGTGATTTAACCTTGTGGGGTTTTTTTGTTTTGTTTGTTTGTTTGTTTGTTTTTCAGTCTTGGGGTGTGAACTCAGGGCCTGAGCACTGTCCCTGGCTTCCTTTTTGCTTAAGGCTAGCACTCTACCACTTGATCTACAGTACCACTTCTGGCTTTTTCTGTTTCTGTGGTGCTGAGGAATCAAACGCAGGGCTTCATGTATACGAGGCAAGCACTTTACCACTAGGCCATACTCCCAGCCCGATAATGTGATTTATATACATACCCAACTCTAGAGAGTTGGAGCCTTGGAAT
The DNA here is from genome assembly GCF_023159225.1 of Perognathus longimembris pacificus. Taxonomy (NCBI): domain Eukaryota; kingdom Metazoa; phylum Chordata; class Mammalia; order Rodentia; family Heteromyidae; genus Perognathus; species Perognathus longimembris. The sequence goes on from NC_063161.1 coordinate 67,339,550, forward strand.
TAGTTTGAATTAGAAAATTTGAGTGTTTTGGGCTGGGAATATGGCTTAGTGGTAGAGTGTTTGCCTAGCATGCATGAAGCCCTGGGTTCAATTTCTCAGTACCACATAAACAGAAAAAGGCAGAAGTAGTGCTGTGGCTTAAGTGGTAGAGTGCTAGCCTTGAGCAAAAGAAGCTCAGGCACGGTGCCCAGGCTCTAAGTTCAAGCTCCAGGACTAGCAAAAAAAGAAAGAAAGAAAAAAAGAAAATTTGAGTGTTTTAAAGATTTGACTTTAGACACTGAGGGAATTTAATTTTCTTTACCCTGCCTTTGTCTTCCCCTTGCTAGTTTAGGTGGTGATATAAAGTGTTGCCCTGACTTCTTACAATCTCATTTAAGTTTTCTGATATTCATTTTGTTGATTGTTGGAAAGTTTTGCTCTGTGGAGGTTCATTCATGAATATTCTGTACATTAGTCAAGTCAATCATATACGTGAGCAAATATATGCTTTTGTGTTTGTTTCCATGGGAGGTTGTATTTTAAGCTTAATAATATCAGCATTTGGGAGAAAATATGCATTCTTTTTGTAAGTGGAAGCAGTGGAAAGGAGTGGATGAATGAAAGAAGAAAAGAGGGGAGCAAATATGTACATATGTGATAAAGGAAGTGGGAAACGTGAAATGAGTCTGTGGGGAAGAAACAGACAGGATGTGGGAGAATGATGGAAGGGTGACTCTGAACAGGAAGAACTACACACTTGGATATGTTAAAGTTGTAACCCCTTGAACAACTTTTAGAAGATCAGAAAAAAAAAATAAAGTAAAAATAGCTGGGTGCCAATGGCTGTAATCCTACCTACTCAAGAGGCTGAGAGCTAAGGATCATGGTTTGAAGCCAGCTTAGGCAAGAAGTTCAGGAGAATCTTATCTCCTATTTACTACCAAAAAGCTGGATGTAGAGCTATCGGTCTAGTGGTAGAGCACTAGCCTACCTGAGTTCAAGCCCCTGGACCAGCACAAAACAAATTTAAAAAGTTAAAAACAACAACAACAACAAAAACTTTGGCTGGGAATATGGCCTAGTGGCAAGAGTGCTTGCCTCGTATACATGAAGCCCTGGGTTCGATTCCCCAGCACCACATATATAGAAAACTGCCAGAAGTGGCGCTGTGGCTCAAGTGGCAGAGAGCTAGCCTTGAGTAAAAAGAAGCCAGGTACAGTGCTCAGGCCCTGAGTCCAAGCCCCAGGACTGGGGAAAAAAACCAAAAAAACAAAAAAACTCAAAACACCTGACTTCTGTATAAATGACTAAAATTGTGTTAACTCTGTGCTACACTTAATTTCATTGTCATTTAAAAATAGAACATGTTCTATTAAATCTCAGATTACATATGCATACTATGTGAATATTTTAAAAAGTGATATGTACATATGTGTTCATTAAAAAGAAGCCAAAGGGAAATTTACGTGTTTTTTATTTCTTTGTGCTGGTACTGGGGGTTGATCTCAAGGCATCACACTCTCCTTTGGCTTTTTAGCTGAAGACTGGCCTTCTACCACTAGAACCATAGCTTCACTTCCTGCTTTTTGCTGGTTGATTTGAAGATAAAACCTCTCAGATTTGTCTGCCAGTCTAGCTTCCAACTATGATCTTCAGATCTCAGTCTGCTGAGTAGCTAGGATTACCGATGTGGGTTATCAGTGCCTGGTTCAAAGTGGGATTTATTCTATAGAAGACCTATGTGTTTTATTTTCTGACAAATATATATATACTTACACACACACACACACACACACACACACACGCACACGCCTGGTACTATAAGTGATGAAAAACTCAGGATTGTGCTGACAGCCACCATAGTACAAGTGTTTCTGGTTTTGGGTTTTTTTCTTGGTATCTCTTGCCTTCCAGCCTTCAGTTCAATTTTGTAAGTTTTAAATTTTAACCAGTTGGCCTCTTGTTCGTAGTTTATACACTCTTGGCATTTTTCCAGCCCATTTGTCTAATCTTTCCCACTCGTTTACTCCTCTGACCTTATAGCTAACACCTTCTATTGCATGTGGAGTTGATAAAGTAGCTGAATAATAAAACATCACATTGTATCACTGACCACTAAGATGACAGCTCTCTTAACATTGACACGGGATGCTCCACCTATATAATTGTCTTTAGAAGTCTGTATTGTAGGGGGCTGGGAATATGGCCTAGTGGCAAGAGTGCTTGCCTTGTATACATTGAAGCCCTGGGTTTGATTCCCCAGCACCACATATATAGAAAATGGCCAGAGGTGGCGCTGTGGCTCAAGTGGCAGGGTGCTAGCCTTGAGCAAAAAGAAGCCAGGGACAGTGCTCAGGCCCTGAGTCCAAGCCCCAGGACTGGCCAAAAAAAAAAAAAAAAAAAAATGCAATCAAGCTTTAAAAAAATTCACACACAAATGAAAATGGAAAAACTGCCAATAACCTGATTTCTGCCCCCTATTTTTCCACTGGCAACCATATACTTAGGTACCTTTTTTTTTTTTTTTTCTGCCAGTCCTAGGCCGTGAAGCCTGAGCACTGTCCCTGGCTTCTTTTTTGCTCAAGGTTAGCACTCTGCCACTTGAGCCACAGTGCCACTTCTGGCCATTTTCTGTATATGTGGTGCTGAGGAATCGAACCCAGGGCCTCATGTATACGAGGCAAGCACTCTTGCCACTAGGCCATATTCCCAGCCCCTTAGGTACCTTTTGACCCCATGGGGGGGAAAAAGAAATCTACCATTAACTTTGAGAATGAAATGCTTCCCATCTGAAGTGGATTCTTGTTTTTGTTTTTGTTTTTTTGGCCAGTCCTAGGCTGTGAACTCAGGGCCTGAGCACTGTCCCTGGCTTCTTTTTTTGCTCAAGGCTAGCACTCTGCCACTTGAGCGACAGCGCCACTTCTGGCCATTTTCTGTATATGTGGTGCTGAGGAATCGAACCCAGGGCCTCATGTATACGAGGCAAGCACTATTGCCACTAGGCCATATTCCCAGCCCCTGAAGTGGATTCTTAAGCACATTCTCCACGTATAATTGTTAAGTTTGGCATGGATAGCACACAGATTGGTATCTTAAAAAACGCCAACCAGATAGGCCTCACTTGCCTCCTGCAAAGCACCAGTAGCTGCGCTCTGGAAGCGCAGATCTGTTTTGAAGTCCTGAGCAATTTCCTGCGAATCAGAAGGTCAGTGGGCTTCTGGTAGCATCTAATTTCACAGAAGCGCCTCAGTACCAGACCTGTAACGATGGGGTTTCTTCACCCATCCAGTGGAGGGCATACTCTTGCGAGCAGCTTTTGTTGCCAGTTGTTTCCTGGGTGCTTTACCACCGGTGGATTTGCGGGCAGTCTGCTTGATGAGCCATGATATAGAGAGGCCTTTCTCCTTCGGCTGGAGCTCAGGAACGAGAGGCGGCGCTGGCACAGCACCTGTGAACACAATTCGAGTTTGTTGTATGTTCTGTGTAGCAGTCTTTTGTCAGAAATAGTAATTATAAATATTTTACCCCTTAGATTTTTTTTTTACATCTTTCCCTCTTTCATACCTTTTTTAAATTTTTGTTTGGTTTTCTGTTTCTTAAGCATTTCTTCTTTTTTTGGTGTGTTTGGTGGTATCCTTTGAACAGTGATGTCTAATTTTAGTCTTTCTTTGTCTCTGCCTTGCTTACAAACCTTTGCCTACCTGAAAGATATAAAGATATTTTCCTATGGTATTTCTAGCTTTCTTGTTTCTTTTTCAACATTAGATCTATGATCCACCTGGAATTGATGTGTGTAAATGATAGATGAGTCCAGGTTCATGTCTGTCCTGTGTGGACACTCAGTTGATTGAGCATCTTTTAGAGAAAACACTTTGATTTCAATGGCTACTTTTGTGACCTCTACTGTTTTTAAATTACTTTATTTTATTGTTATTATTAAGGTGACATGCTGAGGGTTGACAGTTACATAAGTCAGGTTATGAGGACATCTCTTTTTTGGACAATGTCACTACTTCCCTTGCACCTTATTGTTTTGACTAAGCATTAAAATGATTGACATTTTCTTAATCTAAACTAGCTCAAATTCTTTTTGTAGTTTTGAGATTATTTCTCAGCATCTCACCTAATAAAGTATTTGTGAGTCACAGAGAGTTTTTCACTAATAAGGTAGCAGTGGTTAGGTTGTGCATTTTTGGCACGATAAGGAAAAGAGAATTGCTTAATATGCAGTTTGTGTGGTATTTCTAGGTAAAGTTTTTCTGTAACTTATCTTCAGTAAAGTTGGAGGAGGTTTGGATTGTGGTCATTCCCACTTTATTGAAAGGAAATTTTAGAGGAATCAGCCAATCAGAACTGTTCTCTGCTGCACTGTCTGGTGTGTCCACCATGGTGGAGACCTTTTTCTCATTTCTTAAGTAGGATTTTTTTTCCTCTTTTATGTCAGACTGGGCTTGCATTCAGAATCTTGCTTGGCTTTTCCACTCAAGGCTGGCAGTCTACCATTTGAGCCACAGCTGTATTTGTGGATATTTTCTGGTTAATAGAAGGTAAGAGTTTCACAGATTTTTATGTACAAGCTCTGTTTGCGATCTTCACATCCCAGCCTCCTAAGTAGCTAGGTTAACAGATGTGAGCCAATGGCCCCCAGCACTTTAGAGGACTTTGAACTGAGTGGTTCTTGCTGGGTGGAACATGAATTTTAACAAGCACCTGGGATATTGTAATTTGGTTCTTTTTTTTTTTTTTTTTTTCCCCGGCCAGTCCTGGGCCTTGGACTCAGGGCCTGAGCACTGTCCCTGGCTTCCTTTTGCTCAAGGCTAGCACTCTGCCACTTGAGCCACAGCGCCACTTCTGGCGGTTTTCTGTATATGTGGTGCTGGGGAATCGAACCCAGGGCCTCATGTATACGAGGCAAGCTCTCTTGCCACTAGGCCATATCCCCAGCCCCTGTAATTTGTTTCCTTTCTTTAATAATAAATAACATATCTGAGTGCCAACGGCTCAAATTGTAATCCTAGCTACTCAGGAGGCTGAGATCTGAGGCTCCCAGATCAGGCTCCCAGATCAGGAAAGTTAATGAGACTCTCATCTCCATTTCACTACCAAAAAGCCAAAAGTGGAGCTGTGCCTCAAGTGGTAGAGTGCTAGCCTTGAGAAAAAAAAAAAATGCTCGGGGATAGCACCCAAGCCCAAAGTTCAAGCACCAGGTCCAGCACACACATACACACAAGACAACCGAGGCTTTTAAGAAACGATGATGTAGGGGTGTGGGGGCTCTCTCCTGTAGGGAGCCGCAGCATGCATACACATACACATTCTGTCCTGTTCTCTCAAAACAAAATGGAAAAACCACAAATTGCCACTGGTGAAAAAAGAATTGATGTTACTTTGGTTTACCCTTTACTTTGGGCTAAAGTAGCATGTCTGGGGACAATAGAGTCCATACTTTTTTCACCCAAGATGATTTACATATTCGCCAAAGAAATCCTGTGGCAGGCAATCCTGTTTATGTAGCATTTTTGCAAAACAAGAAATTGATGCTGGGCACTGGTGGCTCACAGTTTGAAGCCAGACTGGGCAGGAAAATCTATAAGACTCCCACCTAGAAGTGAGCGGTGTCTCAGAGTGGTAGAGTGATTAGCAAAGAGAGCTCAGCAACAATGCTCAGACCCTGAGTTCAAGCTCCATGACACGCATCCAAAAAAAAAATCACCTACAATTAAGCAGCAAACAGCTGGAAGGAGAGATGTGGCTCAGGTGGTATAGAACCAGCCTTGAGCAGAAAAAGCAAAAAGAACCTAGTCCTTGTGTTCAAGACCCTGTACAGATACCAGAAAAAAAAAAACAATTCTTCCTGGATAAAGCCTGTGCAAGGAAAAGAACCAGGAAGGAAATATGGCAGACATAGCTTGGTTGGCAGAGAGGTTGCTGTAGTGGATATACAAATAATTGGGCCTTCTTCCTTTTGTTGCCTTTTTATGTAGAAAATCTTGTGGGAGTGCTGGCCCTCTGTCACATGCACTACCACTTTCATTCTAGGTCCTGTTCTTAGATTCTGGTACATGGGCTGGAAGACAATGGAGAACACCTGGAGGTGAACTTGGGGCTGGAGAGGTCATGGTTACTTCTTTTTTTTTTTCATGGTTACTCCTTGCTTGCCTTTTTTAGATTTATTGTTTTTCCTATTGCCCCTGGAACCAGTTTTCTGGATACTATGAGACAAGTTCCTTTTTAGGTGTTTTGGTTTTGTGTGTGTGTGTGTGTGTGTGTTTAGTGTTGCACTATCAAATACATCCACCTACAAGCTTAGTGGAGTGAATATTTTAAAATAGTGTAGGAAGCTGTTTGTCTGTGGCTCACACATATAATCCTAGCTACTCAGGAGGTTAGGATCTGAGGATTTCAGTTCAAAGTCAGCACAGGCAGGAAAGTCCATAAGATTCTTATCTCTAGTTAAGAGATCAACAACTACAAAAAGCTGAAACTGGAGCTGTAGCTCAAGGGGTAGAGCGCTAGCTTTTTGCATCACAAAAGCTCAGAGACAGTGCCCAGGCACTGAGTTCAAGCCCCAGGACGTGCACCAAAGAGAAAGGGGGGGAGGGAGGGATGGAGGAAGGAGAGAGAGAGAGAGAGAGAGAGAGAGAGAGAGAGAGAGAGAGAGAGAGAGAGAGAGAGAGAGAGAGAGAGGTGTCTCTGTGTGTATAGGATGTAGCTGGGCACTGGCTGACCATGCCTATAATCTTAGCTGCTCAGGAGGCTAAGATCTGGAGAATGGCAGTTTGAGGCCACCAGGCAGAAAAGTTTTCTAAACCCCATGTCCAAAATAAGTAAAAAGTAAGGTGGGAGATGTGGCCCAAGTGATAGAGCACTTGCCTAGCAAATACAAAGCCCTGAATTCAAACTCAACTGCCAAGGAAAAATGTAGAAGAAATAGTTTAGGACATTAAACAATTTGGAAAATGAGCCAGGTGTAGATGGATCCTACCTACCATCCTCCCTCCTTGGGAGATTGAGGATCAAGAATTGAGGTTTGATTTGAGACAGCAGAACACAGCTGAAGGTGAACTAAAAATTTAGCCTTCCTATGGAAACATGGCACACAGAAATGTCTTTCTGCATGTTTCTTTACTAATAAACTTTTTTCTCCCTTAAAAACAAAAACAAAATATGTATCTTTATACCAGCATACTTTAGAAATCTATATGCTTAGAAATCCATGTTCTTCACTTAACAAATCTCTACTATCCATTCATGTTTCTTCAATGTCTACCATATTATCTGAATAATATTTTGTTTTGTTAATATTTCCCTTAGGGACAGAGCAACACATCCTGGTAGGGAGCCTGCCACTGTTTTACTAATATATTTCTCATTTTCACAAATAATGCTAATACCTTTTGACTACCGAGAGAATTATTTGTAAATTTGTAATTTTATGAGATATATGTGTTTTTTTGCATGAGATATAGCTATTTGCAGGTTACTATTGGGAGATAACTGTGTTACTGTCATAAAAGGCCAATAATTCTGATGCTTTTGCGCCATTGCATGTATCAATGTTTTCTTCCCTCCACTTAAGAGCGCATTAATTTTATTCAGATGGATTCTCTAAATCTTTTCCACTCATTCTGACTTATAACAAAGATCCATCCAATCTCAGCCATCCATGTCACCTAGAATGATAGATTACTGACTCCTGAACACAGCAATGGATTAAAAGGGAGTCTTGTGGGTTAGGGAGAGGGGAGGTGGGGGGAAAATGAGGGAGGGGGGTAACAAGTATAACAAGAAGTGTACTCACTACCTTACCCTATGTAAGTGTAATTACTTTGACAATATAATTAAATTAAAATACAAAAAAAAAAAAAAAAGAGTTCAGGCTTGAAGCCAGCCTGGGCAGGAAAGTATATACTCTTATATTAACCAGCAACAGATGTGGAACTGTGGCTTAAGTGGTTGAACACTAGCCTTGAGTGAAAAAGCCAAAGAAAGAGTGTGAGGCTCTGAGTTCAGGCCGTTGCACTAGCATACACAGAAAAAATTTGGAAAACAAGAAAGGATATTAGCATATTTCTTATCTGCAGCTACTCGGTAAAATTTGAAGCCTTCATTAGCCCCGCTTGGTAAATTGAGATGGCATGGGATGTTTCATTGGATGTGTTTTGTTTTAGTGGCAGGATATTGTGTAGTAGTCCAGGCTGGCCTGGAATTCACTCTGTAGCCCAGGTTGGCCTCAACTTTGAAACTTCTAAGAGCTTGAATTATAGGCCTGTACCACCACACCCAGATAGAGATTTAAAACTTTTCAGGTTTTAACAACTTTTATCTCTTCCTTTAGATTTTCTTTCTCAGTAAGAATTCGTGCTTTTTCCCCAAATAATTCACACATAGTTTTCAATAGTATTCTTCCCTGGCTTCTACCTTTTTCTTGCTTTGTTAGTAAACCCAGTCTTATTGATGTGCTTTGCTTTCATAAAGGGATTGTATTGGTATATTTGGTTGCTTCATTAAGCTTCTGATACTAAAAATAACATAGCTCATGCTTGTAATCCTTGCCTCTCAGGAGGCTGAGATCTGAAGATCATGGTTTGAAGCTGGTCTTTGAGACCCTTCAGTTAACCAGCAAGAAGTGGAGGTGTGGCTTCATTGATAGAGTGCCAGCCTTGAGCAAAAAAGCCAAGCAAGAGTATGAAACCCTGAGTTGAAGCCCCATTATTGGGATAAAAAATTTAAAAAGAATAATCTGGAATTATGTCATTTGAAAGTAATAATTATGTTATTTTCCCTTTTCATATTTGTATTTCACTTTTTTTGTGTGTGTCCTGGTTCTGGGACTTAAACTCTGGGCATTCATAGCACTGTCCCTGAGCAATTTCAGCTGTTTTTTCATGTCAAGAAAATAACTCTGGGGCTGGGGATATGGCCTAGTGGTAGAGCGCTTGCCTCGTATACTTGAAGCCCTGGGTTCGATTCCCCAGCACCACATATACAGAAAATGGCCAGAAGTGGCGCTGTGACTCAAGTGGCAGAGTGCTAGCCTTGAGCAAAAAGAAGCCAGGGACAGTGCTCAGGCCCTGAGTCCAAGGCCCAGGACTGGCAAAAAAAAAAAAAGAAAAGAAAAGAACTCTGAAATTTAAGATAGAGAATAGTTATGAAGGAGGCAATTAATACCTAAGTTTGATTACAGTATACATTTTTGTTTTAACCTAAGGCCTTATCCTAACTACTTAGCTTCTTTGCCCTTAAAATTTTTTTGTGTGTATGTGTGGTCCCAATACTATGTCTTGAACTTAGGGCTTTATGTCTCACTTGGCTTTTTAACTCAAGGCTCTACCATTTGAGCCATACATACTTTTACTTCTGGCTTTTTCCATTAGAGATAAGTGTCTCATGGACTTTTCTGCCTTGCCTGGCTTTAGACTGTAATCCTCAGACCTCAGCCTCCCAATTAGCTGGGATTACAGGCATTTGAGCTATCAGTGCCCAGCTCTCAAACTTTCTGACACTTTGAGTGTTATAGTTGTGGGTAGTTGGTTTCTGGGTACTAAATTCCATTTCTAGCTTGTTTATATCCCTATGACCCTGGTTCCTTAGTAGCTATAGACTAGGTAAGGATGGGAATGGGGGAGGAGGAAAAAACAGATGTTTTCCTGCTGAGTTAGAATTTAACCTTTGTGGAGGTGAATTTCCAGAGTAAAGCTGTTGACACATGGCTTTCTCTCTTCCCAATCAATAAGCAATAAAAATTAATTCATGCAAATTTTCTTCCCAAAGAATTGATTTTGCAAACTTTTGGTTTTTGCTTGTATAGCCTTTGAACTCAGGTGCTGTCCCTTTGCTTTTTCTGCTCAAGACTAGTGCTTAAGCCATAACTCAAGTTCTGGGACTTTCCTGTCCAGGCTGGCTTGAAACTGCCGTCCTCAGATCTTAGCCTCCTGAGTAGTAGTTAGGATTACAGCCTGAGCTATGTAGGCCCAGCTGTTTGTTTTTAAAACTCCTTAAAAGTATAAAAGCAAGTTTTCGGGCTGGGGATATAGCCTAGTGGCAAGAGTGCCTGCCTCGGATACACGAGGCCCTAGGTTCGGTTCCCCAGCACCACATATACAGAAAACGGCCAGAAGCGGCGCTGTGGCTCAAGTGGCAGAGTGCTAGCCTTGAGCGGGAAGAAGCCAGGGACAGTGCTCAGGCCCTGAGTCCAAGGCCCAGGACTGGCCAAAAAAAAAAAAAAAAAAAAGCAAGTTTTCTATTTACGAGGTAGGTTGTAAATCAGAAAACAAGTTAGTGATGCAGCTTTAGATTTCTGAGATCTTGACTTTGTAAATTAACTTCCAAGGTCTCTTTCACCGTCCTCATTTCCCCCTTCTACTTTTCAGTCTGACCTTTCTCCCTGAATGAGCAGCGTAAGTTATCTGAAGGGCTTTGTACCTCCGAGGAGGATAAATTTGCCCACAGCTTTTAGTTGGGCTGTATTTCCTTGTTTAAATAGCCAGACACCTGCTAGGCAAGCCCTTGTGCCTTTTGCGTGGCTGTGTGTGTTCCTTCTTTGGGATTTGCAAGGGCTGGAGCACAAAGCCAGCAATTGTTGCCCAATAAGCAGTAGTCACACACACTTCTACCAATCGCCTTAGGAGGGCTGGTTACCATGGAATCCACCATCTGTTCACTCCCCGCCACTGGAATGTGATTCAGCCTTGTTGGGCTGGGAACTGGGGAAAGCAGGGCTGCCTGAGAGTGGGAGAGATGGTCTACCATGAATTGGGTTAAGGAGATATTCTGTGTTGGAACAAATGAAGAGTTACTTGAAACACTGATGACTTCTAGCCACGAGGAATACATTGAGCTTTTCCAGGTAAGCAACTTCAGTATTGTACATGGACTTTGTACTCCATTTGCTGTGGGAAATTATCTCCATGTGGTCCAAGGAGAGACATCTCTGAGCTCTCCTGAAAGACACCTCCCCATTAACATACTTGCCGGGTATTGGTTTTAAGCAGCTAAGGGATGCTTTACAAGTACATATTGACGCTGACAAATAATTATCCTTTAATCATAAATTTTTTTTCTGCTTGTGCAATTGTTTTATGATCCTCATCACAGTCATTTTTATAGTCATTTTTAAGGTTTCTTAGAATGACTTACACTAGGATTCTTGCTGAAATACGCCCAGGGCCACAATGTGTTCAGTGCCTGTTCTTATTATTTGAAAAATGCCTGGGGTCAGGGACATTTGTAGGTTATGGTTTAATTAATGATTCATCTAGCTCCTATGATTGGCCTTCCATTTAGCAGGTCACGTTTTGAAATGTGATGTTTATGCAGTTTTATTTTGCAATGCCTTTTTTTTTTTTTTGCTCAAGTTTTCAGGGCTGGAGCATGTGGAAACAATGTGACAGCTTTAGCCTGCAGGCTTGGAGTCTCCGTTCAGCTATAAAGAAAAGGGGCATAGGAAGACAGGGCTATTTCAAGGGCTTCCTTTGTTTTTCTATTTCAACAGCCCCTGTAAATATGTGTTGCATATTGTGAGCATTAGAAGGAGATTTTGGTTCTAACAAATGGATGACTGACATTTTTTTCTGTGCTGCTAAGAGGTTGGTTAGCTCAAACAAGGCACTTCTGTGTCCTTTGTAAAGCAGCATTGTACCCCGTTCTTCAATGTGGTATGCCCTAAAATATAAAAGTGAGAAACAAACAAAATAAAAAAGGCTGTCTCTACTCTGGATACTTCTTTTGTGTGTAAG